>NC_068939.1:116260033-116457439 GCF_016801865.2 Culex pipiens pallens
ATTGAGACGTATTATGAAGCCTCGTGACCATATTTCCTAAATATGGTGACTCGTGACCAGTTTCCTAAAAAAAGACTTAGTTTGGAATTATTGTGTTGACAGATAGATTTTAGTTGAAATCTAAATAACAAACCGTTCACGCAAAAAAAATCATTTTCGGAAGCTAATGAATTTTGTATGTATGTATGTATGTATGATCCCCATACCCGCAGGCAACTTGGTCCTGGAACACATGTGAGCGCTAGGTGAACAATTCGATCATCTTTTACTCCGTAATCTGTACACCCACGTGCATAAGTTTTTTTGCACGAATTTTAGTGCTACAAATACCGGCGCATAGAACAAAATGGTTTCCCTCTTCCCTCCCCAAGCGCCGGAAATCTGTAGCGGGTGTAGGGACACTTCGCATAGACGCCCTTGCTCCCATCACGTCACTGAGGGTATGGAGCGACGAGAAATTAATAAACATGCCCCCCCAGTCGAACCTTCATTAGAGAAGCAGGCAATCCACAACTCACAGCGAACGACCAAGGGAACACCCTACCGCGTATATAGTAAATTGGCGTGGTTAGTCTTAAATGGAATGTATGAATGTTAGAATGAGTGACAGTGTATTTTGATATAAGAAAAGGAGCGATCTCACCAAATCGGGAATCTTCAACTCCGGCATCATCGGTCTTGAAATGTCACTTGAATCTTCTTGGAATTCTGTTATTTGCTGAACTACCGGCAACCAAATTGGTACGGAACCAAAACAGCAAGCAACTTCCTGGATTCCGGTGAAATCTTGAGGGACAAGTCAGGTGTTGGTGAAAGTAACCTATCCTGGCCTGGCTGATAATCTTGAACATCAGGACTGGAACCACACGACGTTTTAACCGATGGTAACTTAGTAGTGTGCACCAGCTGGGGGTGGTTCCCGTGGTCTGAATGAACTCAAATTTGGAATTCAGCCTAGTGATTGGTCAATCTATAATTTAAGGGAGTAGCCCCGAGGAAGCCTGGATTTGGACCACCCTAATACACTCACACATATGGTATGTAATACGTATACACACAAAAAAAAAATGCTACAGAAGCAGCGTGTTATTTCCTTATTTCTTTAAATCTATTTTTTGCAGAAAGCTTGTAAAACTTCGTACAAGTTTGTGTTCGACCACTTTCTGATAAACCGCCTTCAGAAGTGATATTGGGGTGAGATTGGATCATACAACAATGCTGAAATTTGTGTAACCCAATCTCAACTCATACCCAATGTCACCCCTGATGACGATACTAATATAATTCAACTTTTTTTTAACTTACGTGTCTGCAAACATTCATTGATATTGTAGAAGCTCAAGTACAAAGTTTACTTGAGAAATTCCTGTTTTGAGCTGGGATTGTTGTTGTTGTTCATTTATTTATTTATGGCAGCTTTAACCAACGTGGTCATTCGCTGCCCCAATGAGCTGGGATTGGTCCAAACAATAAAATACTCTATTTTTTTAATTTAAAATTATTTTTGTGATTTTTTTTATAAAGCGTATTGTTATCAAAATTAAATCAAATTATTCGCTCTACAGCATTGCCTTGACGTTCTCGATTGCGAGATTCCTACTCGAAACTAGATGTTCGAAGGCTTGATTGTTGAGGCAATTGCAATCCTCTTTTTACACCTTAGCTTCCATCCATCCCGGAATTCGAACTGACGACCTTTGGATTGTTAGTCCAACTGCCTACCAGCGACTCCACCGAGCCAGAAAAACGACTCCTACATCTGGACTGAGCTAACGACCGAACCTCTAGGTTAGACCGGGGCCAACATTTACTTCCCCGTCCGACGGAAGGCGTGATCAGACAAATCTCGTCTCGTACATGAGATGAACTCATGCCAAATATGATCCCTCTACGACAAAGGGAGGTGGGTAAAACGGGCATTGAAGTTTGAGGTCCAAAAATCATAAAAAATCGCTCGCAAAACTGGCCCGGTATTTTTCTTGTATTAAAAATGCAATGTTTCTCTAAAAAATACTCAAAATTATTGTTATTGCAATCTAGGCATTATGATAGATTTTTCAGAACAGGCATTTTTCGGTTCCATTTGGGCCCCCAAACATCCCTCCCAAAATTTGGGAGCGATTGGTTTGACCCAGCTTTCTGCAAAGCGATTCAAATTTGTATGGGAAAACCCTCTTTTTTACATTTTGATTTTTATTATTTTCATTTTTCACTAAATTTAAAAACTAACACTGTAAAAGTATAGTCCTGAATGTCCTCTAAAACTTTCCCGAAGAAAGTTTGGTCCTATCTTGCTTCTGAAAAAAGATACAGTTAGCAGGCCGCCAAGCAAAAGGAGGCTGAACAAAATACAGTCATCCCTCATATTCGGAACAGTTTACAAATCGGCTAATGTTCAAAAAATCATAGAAAATCAATGATTGAACTTAATGATTCGTTTTTACCTTCATTTGGAAGCTTTTCTTGCGATCTTTCGAATGCTGTATCGAACAACTGCAAATTTTAACTTTCATATCAAGTTTTTGAGGAAAAACTTTGACCCTTGAAATCCACAAATTCGGAACACTTTTTTCTTACGGATGTAAACAAACTTTGGATCTCTCCAGGAGTACATATTTGTAACAAAATAATGACTTCACACACTGCAACCAGTGAAACTCAAGCTTAGTGATGTTTTATCCATGGTCTGATAACTTTTTTTTGTGTTTTTTTTATCAATTAAATTAAGGTGTTCCACAATTGTGGGAGGCACAATAACATCCCACAATTATGAAACAGGCAATTTGGAGGCAGTGTTTTGCTGCTCTGGATAAAATAGTCTTGAAATGAGGTTTTTTGTTCAAAAAGTACTACTTTTACTAGTGAAATAGCAAGAGAATGTCCAAATAAAGGTCCTAAAAATAGTAGGGTCGACAGAAAAGCTGCATTTGGCATGCTATTGACAAATTATCACAAAAGTGTTCCGAATTTGTGGGTGTTCCGAATATGTGGGATGACTGTAATTTCAAATTTAGTTTTTCAAATAAAATTTCCTGGGGAATTCATTGCGCGTGGTTAAAAAACAGTACAAAAAGTTAAAATGCTAATTTTGTCAACTTATCGATAAAACAAGTAATAACATTTTTTTAAATACTCCAAATTTTCACAAAACTATTTTTTGTTGAAAAAAGTTCTCACAATTTTAGTATTTTACAATATGGGTTTCAAATGAACGTGATCTTTCCACTTATTTCGAACGAAATGACACAATTTATTTGTTAATGCTCAAGTTTTTCCCAAAACTACGTGTTTTCGAAAAAAATACTCTAAATAACAGTTGTTTTTACTTAATTAATATCAAATGATCGGTTTTTTTTCATGCATTTCGAAGGTTACAACATAAATTTTTGAAATACTCAAAATTTCCACAAAACTGCGCATTTTTGAAAAAATACTCAAAATTTTAGGTTTTTACAATATGGGTATCAAAACATCGCAACTTTTCAAACATTTCGAAAGTAATAACACACATTTTGGAATGCTCAACATTTTCACAAAACTACGTTTTTTCAAAAAAATCCGAAAACAGTAAAAAATTTTTTTAAATGATCAAAGTTTTCACAAAAATACGTATATTTCCTGTATTTTGGATAGTTGCAATGGATAGTAGGATGTAACAAAAATGACTTTTTGGCTGGCATTCAAGGGTATGTTCCGATGGGCATACTAAGCCCAAATCCAAAATATGAGCTTGATTGGACGTGACAGGAGCTGGCGCTTTGCATTTGAATTTTAAATGGGATTTAACCCGTAAAAAAGATTTTTTTTTCAAAAATGTCCCTTTTTTAGGCATTTTGGCCTCTGAAGCTTTTATTTTAAACTTCGTTGGCGTTTAGGCCAGATCCTTGCGCATCTTTTGGTATATATAACATTGAAGTTTGGAGCACCCTGGAGCACGGTACAGACCTTAAAAGTTTAGTATTTTTTTTTTCGAAAAGTCGTCCCCGGCAAAAAAGATATGCATCGCACCTCGCGACGCCCCGACGATTTTTTAAAAAATATGACAAATTTTGATGGTCCTAATTTCAATGTTATATATACCAAAAGATGCGCAAGGATCTGAGCTACACGCCAATGATGTTGAATATAAACACTTCAGTGGCCAAAAAGCCTCAAAAAATGACATTTTTGAAGAAAAAAAAACCCAAAAAGTTTTCGCAGGCTAAATCCCATGCAAATGCAAAGCGCCAGCTCCTGTTACGTCCAATCATGCTCATATATTTTTGATTTGAGCTTAGTATGTCCACCGTAACAAACCCTTGAATGCCCGCCAAAAAGTTATTTTTGTTACATCCTAATATATATTTTAGGTTGGTTTGACTTTTTTCATTGCTTTTACATAACTGTTGAAAATGAATATTTTTAAAATCACAAAATCTTTCTGCAACAACCTCTAAACCCATGCTTCCTTCGGTCAAAAGTAAAGGAATTTCATGGACTACAAGCTATAGAAATAACTTTTATACCAATCGCAGTTTTTTTTATGTGATAAACCAAAACACGTTTGTTTAGTTTTTAGATAGTTTAATATTAAGATTTCCGGCTGAGTACACGCGAAAACACTTTTGACGTCCGATTCTCGCGGCGGTCGAAGGAACTCTGCTCGCTGCTCGTCGTCAAGCGATCGGCCGACCTCGGGTCTGCCGTCTCGCTCTAATCCTCGTCGGTATCGGTCTCGCTCTCGCCACCGACACGGTCATCCTGAAGAGGTTCCGGGCTCCGGACCCGATACAGCTTCATGTGGGAAGCCGCTGTGCTCGTCTTTCGTGGGCCCTCCCCACAGATCTTCTCGACGTCGTAACGGTTGTTCGGCTTCACCTTCGTCACCTTGTACGGACCGAGGAACTCGGCCGCATACTTCTTGCCAGGGCCAAACTGCGTCCGCTTGATCGCCACAACATCGCCTTCTCGGTAGTTTGGGGCTTGCTTCGCCCGCAGGTTGTACGATCGTCGTTGTTCTTCTTGGGCCTTCTCGATGGACTCTCGTGCCTTCGCTCGGATGTCGTTTCGCTGATCGTCGAACTGCGCCACCTTGATCTCCTCCAGCAGCTCACTTAAGCGCAGGTCACCTTCGTGACGCATCTGCACTCCGAACATGGCCTCAAACGGGGAAACTCCGGTAGTCTGGTGGAAACTCGCGTTGATCCACCGCTGTATGTTCGCCACGTGCTTGTACCACTTCGTCTTGTCGTGCACGCTCAGCTTCGTCAGCATCGCCAAGATCACCTGGTTGACTCTCTCGACTTGACCATTCCCTCTCGGCACGCCTGTTGTCACCTCCACGTGTTCGATGTTCTGTTCGGCACAGTACTCTTTGAAGTCGTGCGAGGTGAACGCTGCTCCTTTGTCACTGACGATTCTTCTCGGGTTTCCGAACAGCTCGCTCTGCTGTCGCAATCTCTGGATGGCTTCTTGTGCGTTCGTCGTCTTCGTCGGGTAGATCCACACGTACTTCGAGAACGCATCCACAACCACGTACAGGTACTTGTACTGCTTCTCGGTCACGTCCATTGGGCCAAGGTGGTCGACATGGTAAGTATCGAACGGGACCTCGCCCTTCGCAATCGGGTTCAGCAAACCATCGGTTTTGCCGCGCTTCTTCTCCGCTAGGATGCACTTCACACAGCACTCGATCTGGCGCTTGATCTTCGTGGTGAGTTGAGGAATGTAGTAGTCGCGCTTGATCACTTCCTCGAGCTTGCGCACACCAAAGTGCCCGTTCTCGTGCGCTTGCTTGATCACCTCTCCTTGTAGCTCGGCAGGAACTACGACGACTTCGCGACCGTTGACCACTTTCATCAGGACGTCTCCGTTGACAAAGTAGTCCTCGAACTCTTGCGTCTTCAGCAGCTCGGTTATCGCTCGCAACCTCTCGTCTCTTTGCTGTGCACTCTTGATCATCTCTACTAGCGGGTCACTCACCGTCAGCATCACTGGTGCTCGACTCAGGGCGTCCACGTGCTTCATCCTGCTCCCCGCGCGGTGTTCCACGTGGTACTTGTGCTCGTCCAACGCAATCACCCACTTCGCCACAGTCGGGTTGAGCTTCTTCGCCTTGACGGTATGTTTGAACGCCACACAGTCCGTCACAATCTTGAACGGCACTCCCAGCAGGTAAACGCGGAATCTCTCCACGGCACGTACGACAGCCAGGGCCGTATCTAAGGGGGGTGTTATGGGTGTTCAACACCCCCCATGGAAAAAAATGGCTTACACCCTTAACGCCCCGACAAAGACACGGCCCGAAGGGCCGCCATTTTTTATGACTATCAAAATTTGACACCCAGAGAAAAACTTCACTCTCACTAGATACGCCATCAAGTGAAAACTCAACTCTCAGTAAATACGCCCTCATAAATACATTTGACGCTAAGAAAAAAACTCCACTTTCACAAAACACGCCCTTCTAAAAATATTTAAAATAACTATGTTCGTTGACGCCAAGAGAAAAACTAAACTCTTACTCAATACGCCCTTATGAAAATATTTGCAAAAAAAACTGATCGTTGACGCCTTGAAAAAACACAACTTCCATTAAATACGCCCTCAAGAAAATATAAAAAAAAACTTTGATTGTTGACGCCTTGAGAAAAACTAAAGTCTCGCTTAATACGCCTTCATAAAAATAATTAAAAAAAACTTTGATCGCTGACGCCTTGAAAAAACTCAACTTTCACTAAATACGCCCTCAATAAAATATTTAAAAAAATCTTTTATCATTGACGCCTTGAAAAAAAGGGCCTCGTGGCGCGGTGGTTAGCGGCTTCGGCTGCCGATCCCTAAGTTGCTATGGGGCGGGAGTTCGATTCCCGCCTTATCCTCTTGGCCTTCTATCGGATGGGGAAGTAAAACGTCGGTCCATTTGCGTAAAAGAGGTTTTGGGTGACTCACCACACATATCCTTCGGACGCCTAGAAATGAGCAGAAACTTGCAACAGAGACCACAAAAGACCCGGGGGTCGTTAAAGTGGATTGCTTTGCTTTTTTTTGCCTTGAAAAAAAACTCAACTTGCACTAAATACGCCCTCAAGAATATATTTTGAAAAAACTTGTATCGTTGATGCCTTGAAACAAAACTATACTCTTAATTATTTTATAAAGGCGTATTTACCTTCATAAAATAATTGAAAAAAAAACTTTGATTGTTGACGCCTTGAAAAAAAAAACTTTCACTAAATACGCCCTCAAGAAAATATCAAAAAAAACTTTGATCGTTGACGGCTTGGGAAAGATTCAACTGTCACTAAATACGACTTCAAGAAAACTCTGGCTTAATACGCCTTTATTAAAATAATTTAAAAAACTTTGATCGTTGACGCCTTGCAAAAAAACTTTCACTAAATATGCCAACAAGAAAATATAAAAAAAGCTTTGATCGCCTTCAAAAAAATAATTTAAAAAAAACTTTGATCGTTGACGCCTTGAAAAAAAAAACTTTCACTAAATACGCCCTCAAGAAATTATTAAAAAAAAACTTTGATCGTTGACGCCTTGCAAAAAAACTTCCACCAAATACGCCCTCAAGAAAATATTAAAAAAAAACTTTGATCGTTGACGTCTCGAAAAAAAATCAACTGTCACTAAATACGCCCTCAAGAAAATATAAAAAAAAGCTTTGATCGCTGACGCCTTGAAAAAAACTGAACTCTCACTTAGTACGCCTTCATAAAAATTATTAAAAAAAAAACTTTGATCGTTGACGCCTTGAAAAAAATCAACTGTCACTAAATACGCCCTCAAGAAAATATAAAAAAGGCCTTGATCGCTGACGCCTTGAAAAAAAAAACTAAACTCTCGCTTAATACGCCTTGATAAAAATTATAAAAAAAAACTTTGATCGTTGACGCCTTGAATTTTTTTTTTCACTAAATACGCCCTCAATAAATTATTTAAAAAAAACTTTGATCGTTGACGGCTTGAAAAAAAATTCAACTGTCACTAAATGCGCCCTCAAGAAAATATAAAAAAGCTTTGATCGCTGACGCCTTGAAGAAAACTAAACTCTCGCTTAATACGCCTTCATTAAAATTATTAAAAAAAACTTTGATCGTTGACGGCTTGAAAAAAAAATTAACTGTCACTAAATACGCCCTCAATAAATTATTTAAAAAAAGCTTTGATCGCTGACGGCTTGAAAAAAAAATTCAACTGTCACTAAATACGCCCTCAAGAAAATAAAAAAAAGCTTTGATCGCTGATGCCTTGAAAAAAAAAACTAAACTCTCGCTTGATACGCCTTCATAAAAATTATTTAAAAAAAAACTTTGATCGTTGACGGCTTGAAAAAAAAATTAACTGTCACTAAATACGCCCTCAATAAATTATTCAAAAAAAGCTTGGATCGCTGACGGCTTGAAAAAAAATTCAACTGTCACTAAATACGCCCTCAAGAAAATAAAAAAAAGCTTTGATCGTTGACGCCTTGAAAAAAAAACTAAACTCTCGCTTAATACGCCTTCATAAAAATTATAAATTATAAAAAAACTTTGATCGTTGACGCCTTGAAAAAAAAACTTTCACTAAATTCGCCCTCAATAAATTATTTAAAAAAAAAACTTTGATCGTTGACGGATTGAAAAAAAAAATCAACTGTCACTAAATACGCACCCAAAAATTTAAAAAAAAAATTGATCGTTGACGCCTTGAAAAAAATATTAAATTCTCGTTTAACGTGAAGACTTCCATCATTGTCACGATTTTTCGTTCAAAGATATAAATTTTGCGTTGCTTTCAATATTTTGACAAAATTTCTTCAACAAGTTGTTTAGAATAGTGCCCTACACATGATGATTCCTTTTGGAAACGATTATTGCATTCCTTGTAAAGTTATGGAAATCGTCATTGATCAATTATTGCCAACTAGGACGTCAATGATTGTACCACAAAATTATATAAATTTTTAAGCGCATTTGATTTAGATCAAAAATTCTTTCAGTGGCTTCAAGAACTCAACACCCGGCACATGCTGATTCATTTCGGTGCAGAGATTCGTTTAATTGAATTTAACACAGAATATTTTATAGTGATGATCAATTTTCTTCGAAAATGATCAACGGCTTCACCTTAATACGCCTTCATAAAAAATATTTAAAAAAAACCTTGATCGATGACGCCTTGAATTTTTTTTTTCACAAAATACGCCCTCAATAAATTATTTAAAAAAAAACTCTGATCGTTGACGGCTTGAAAAAAATTCAACTGTCACTAAATACGCCCTCAAGAAAACTATTTAAAAAAAGCTTTGATCTTGCCTTGAAAACAATTAAACTTTAGCTTAATACGCCCTCATCAAAATCTCGAAAAATCGAAATCGCACAAAAAACGGCCAGCTATTTTTATTATAAAGCCTTCGACAAACTGGATAGGCCCTCCTGGATTTTGTTAGTAAAATACTTAGATCGTTATCGGCCAAATCCGAATCCAACTTTGACTATGTACGCCGAAGTGTTTTGCCTTCCTCACCTTATTGAGGAAAGGCTATAAAATCACTCGAAAACTGAACTTCTCAATTAGACCTCCTAGACCCACCTTCATGTATACCTATCGACTCAGAATCAAATTCTGAGCAAATGTCTGTGTGTGTGGTGGGATGTTGATCAAAAAATTGTCACTCGATTATCTCGACATTAGCTGAACCGATTTAGTCCGTATTGGCGTCATTCGATCCGTCTTGGGGTCGCTATCAAAAATTATGCAGTTTAGTTAAGTACTTCAAAAGTAATGCTAAAAAAACGATTTTAACATAAGTCCGGATGATTGTAAAAAGGGTGGTTTTTGTAAGAAAACCCGGCATGTTATACATTTTTAGAAAGGTATTTAAAAGACCTTTCCAACGCAATACAATGAAGATCTGACAACCCTATCAAAAGTAATTAGCACTTAAGTGTTATTTATGTACTTTTTGGAAGCCGGATCTCAGATATCATGATGAAAACGTTGTCCGGATCTATCATGCAACCTGTCGTTAAACAGGTAATCAAAAGACTTTTCCAACGCGTCCAAAACATTGCAAATCTGACAACCCTGTCAAAAGTTATAAGCACTTAAGTGTTATTTATGCACTTTTTCGAAGCCGAATCTCAGATATTTTGATGAAAACGTTGTCCAAATATATCATGCAACCTATTTTTGGAAAGGTTATTACAAAACCTTTCCAACGAGCACGAATTTAATTGGAGATTTGACTACCCTATCATAAGTTGTAAGCACATAAGTGTCCTGAAATATCTGATTACCCAATCTGATGGTATGAATAATGAGTCAAATTTATAGAACACTTAAAGGTCCGCCCTATTGTGTCTATTTTGGATAGCAATACCCTATAAATGTGAGGAAGGCACCAACCACCTAAAGGTGGATTAAGTAACGTTTTTTTTTTATATATATAGGGTCATTTCTCCCCAACTGGAAACAAAAAAGTACAAATTCGAAATCTACTTTTTCTGATCCTGCTGAAATTTGGCGAAACTGTTTATCATATCGAAACATGCAAAAATCTTCTATTTTTTGGCACTGCCCCAAAGTTTTGAGATTTTCGCCAGTTAAAAAAATCATTGTCAAATATTTTGGAAAAAAATGATAGAGCAATATTCGACTGCAATTTTTAAAAGAAACTTGACGCTGATTCAATTCAGCGTAATCATTTTGATTAAAATCAAACATGGCAGCATTTTAAGCAATTATAATAAATGATGCAGTGATGGATGTAGGTAAATTCTGCTACTTTAAGCTTATAAATTTGAAATTCTCAAGAGATATCAACCCCTAACAAGGAAGTTTGATTCGAATAAAAAGTTTGATGACGCCATATAATTCAGCGTTCCTTAAAAAAAAGCAGTCGATTTTTGCTTTTTTGTATCCAAGACATGGCCATTTGAAAACTAATTGAAAAAAATAGGTGCCAAAAAGAAGGGATTTTGCATGTTTCGAAAGGATAAACAGCTCCGCTAAATTTTAGGCATGTTCAGAAAAAGTCAATTCCGAGTGGTGTTCCGCTTCGTGAAATGGCCTCGTAAGCAATTGTATGGGCAGCTGTCAAAACTTCTATTGAAACTTGTACGGACAAATCAATGTTTTTTGACGATTTTATCTTTTTTTATCTACAAACTGTTCTCTGAAATGTGATTGATTCGAAAATGTTTAAAAATGTTATTGTGTGATATGACAGAGGATTGAAAAAAAAGTTGTTGGTTGGTATGTTACATTTGACAAGAAAAAAAAAATATCTGTCAGCTTTGATGTTTGTGTTCTTTCGAAGAAAGCTAGAAATCTGGTAAGTTTGGTACGAAAACTTTTGGTTGATTTTGATTTTCCAAAAACTTTATAAGCTAATGGTTTAAGTTTTAAAGAACAACTTTGCTGAGAACATCGAAGAGATACGTCTACATCGCATTATTTTTTTTTCTAACTAAAATCAAACTAACTATGTTTGAAAAATAAAAAACGGCGAAAACCAAAACGCATAGGTAATAGGAGTTGATTTCCATTTTGAATTGATTTGGCTTGAGATGCTCGAGTTCGTTACCAATCTGGCTTAAGCTGTGTATAGATAAAAAATGCCCTCCTGTAAAATTTTCCCGAAAAACTAAGGGGAAAACAAATTACTGAAGAGAAAAAAAATAATTGAAAACAGAACAATCTAAACTATCAAGGATTCAATAACGTTATTTCAATATTTTCTATCACATATATCACATCAATAATATATGCAAGAATAACAATATTTTCATGAACTTATTGATGTTTAGATATTTTTTTAGCATTACATTGCTACAATATATAAAGCAAATTTCACGGTTTTGTTTGGTACGTATTTGTTGACTGTATACGCCCTTCCTATAACACACATACATCCCTAACGCCTTATGGGGGGAAACACCCCCCATTGAAGAATCCTGGATACGGGCCTGACGACAGCTAGCACTTCGAGGTGGTACGCGCTGTAGTTCTTCTCGGCACTCGTCGTCTGCTTGCTCATGTAGTAGATCGGGTGAAATCTACCGTCGTCACTCTTCTGCAGCAGGACAGCTCCGTAACCTTCCTTCGAGGCGTCTGTGTGCAGCTCGGTCTCGGCGTCGGGATCGTAGATCTTCAGCACTGGGTCACACACAAGGCACTCTTTCAGCTTCTCGAAGCTTCTTCTCTGGGTCTCGCCGAACACGAACTGAGCTTCCTTCTTCAGCAAAGACGTCAAGGGTCTTGCTAGCAGTGCGTATCCGGGGATGAACTTACGGAAGTAGCTGGTTAGTCCCACAAAACGTTGCACTTCCTTCGCACTTTTCGGCTCACGGTAGTTCTTCACTGCCTTGATCTTCGCGGGCGACACTTTGTAGCCTCCGCCACTGATCACGTAACCCAGATATTCGACCTCACTCTTCAGGAACTGCGACTTCTCCCAGTTGAACTGCACTCCGTTCTCTGCACCCACAGCCAGCACCTCTTTCAGCACGACGATGTTCTCCTCCTCCGTCGCGGACGGGATAATCACGTCGTCCACGTAGATCATCATGTGCCCCTTCCGGATCTGCTCACGGAACACATCCGCAACAAAACGGCTGAAGCTCGCTGGACTGTTGCTCAGCCCGAACGGGGTTTTCTCGAACTCGTACTGCCCCGCGTGCGTCACAAAACTCGTGTACTTCTGGCTGGACGCTTCTACTGGCACATGGAAGAAGGAGTTCTTCAAATCGAGGGTGGTAAACACTTTGGCACTTTTCAGCTTGTCCACTTGGTCCTCGATGTTTCTCATCGGAAAGCAGTCCTTTACGATGCGCTTGTTCAGCTGGCGGTAGTCCACACACACTCTCATCGAACCGTCTTTCTTCGGGGCCAGCGTCACTGGACTCGCGAACACACTCACACTTTCCTTGACGATTCCAGCTTTCAACCACTCGTCAATGGTCTTCTCCAGAATCTTCTTCTCCTTCGGCGCAAATCGTCGCGGCGCAATGTGAATGGGCGTCTCATCGCTCAGAATGATTCGCGTCTCCACTCGGCTTACCACTTCACTTTTCGGCTTGTAAGCTGCAACCAGCTTTCGCACTTCAGTAGCATACCGCGGCGCCATGTCGAGAGTAACGCCACTTTTTCCGCTCGTCAACGCCATCAGGTCATTGACCTCATCACTCTCCATCTCCTCCTCTGCCTCACACTTCTTCTTGAACACGACTCCGTCCGGTTTCACGCACACATCCAGGTGGTGCAACGCCTGCATACCCAGGATCGCATCGTACGACATCGATCCAGTCGGCACGACGTAAAACATCATGCTCGGGTACGTCTCGCCGTCGACGCACACGTCGATCGTCACCGTGCCACACGCTCGTGTCTCGGCAGCACCAAAACCACGGAAGATCATCGGCGTCGTGTTTATCGGCGGTTCACCGATTTTCTTGTGCGCACTCACACACAGCACGTTGTAACGGCTACCCGTGTCGAACAGCGTACGCAGCAGAGAATTGCCCACCGCAATCTCCACCACAGGCATCTTCGTTTCGGCAACGGTGTGCAGCTCGGAGTCTTCCTTTCTCTCTCGCACTTCCTTCTTCGGACACTCTCTCGCTCGATGCCCGTACTCACTACACACAAAACACTTCGGCCCACGCGACTTCGCCTCGCAGTCGTTCGCGTAGTGGCCTCGGCTTCCACAGTTGTAGCAACGAACGCCGTCGCTCGCCGTGTGTGCACTCTCACTCTTCTCACTTCTCGCCGGTCGTGGCGTCCCAAGTAACAAGCAAAATGCTTCTACTTCTTAGCAGGTTTTATAAAAGATTTAAAATTTGCTACTCGGTGTTGTGATGATATTGAACAAAACTTTAAAGATTTACGATAGAAATCTCTTAAAAGTATCTTCAAGAGCACTTTAGAAGCATGACACATAGTTTTATGCCACTCTTCGTTGTTTGACTTGACGTTATCCCAGAGAGGTTATTTTTAAGACCATTTTACATTGCCAAAACTGCCTTAAAACTGAACTAAAACTTCTCCGTTTAATGAAAGCATAATTCAAGAGTCTTTGAACTTGATCTGTCAAATCACTGAATATTCGTACAGTCAGTCAGTTTAGTGACCTCTCCGACACGCAAAATCGGCACGACGCATCCGGACCAGAATTAGGCGTTTCGAGAATGGAGAAAAATGTCCCACGGAGTGCTAGTGTTTTTATTGGTATCGTGTTGATTACTGTGACTAAAAATGTTCGTTATTTCAACGTTTTTTTCCCTATGATTTTTTTTTCGACAGGTGCTGGCCGAAGAAGCCCACCCGGTTGAGGATCTGGATGCCGGTGCGTGCCGCGAGCTCCTGTCCGGCGCCCAGGGCAAACTTTCGTCGGCCGCTACTGATGTGGAACGCGCCGAGGCTGAATTGCCGTTGAAGTGGCCAAGGCTCTCGTCAAGGCTGTCGAATAAGGTGCGAGCAAAACACCAACCTGCCGGTGAATCCGTGTCCAGTACCCGTCCTTACATTTAGATTCAAGTGCGAGATCAGTGTTTTCTTCAAAAGTCGCGGCCGTTCAATGAATAAATAAAAAGATTTGAAAAATAATTAACACCATTGTTTTAATCCAACGACAAAAAAGCATTTCCAAAAATCTTTTTCGGATCTACCTCCTGCAAACAAATATGTGCATGCGCTACGGTCGCAATACTACGCGTTTTACTCTGCGATAAAACCGCATTAAAGCTTACTGCAGTCTACATGTTCTTACTTAATCTTGAACAAGAGCTTCTCAAGAAACATAGCTCTAATAACTGCTTTGAGTAAGAGAGAATAGATTTGATGAGATCAGCCATATTAACATGGAAAAATAACGCCCAAAAACGGAAGCCATGTTGATTTTTCTGCTGATGTAGAATTAATTGTTCCATTAAAAATTACAAATCATAGTAATTTTGAAAGATTCATACCTTCGATGCATATTTTTTCGAGGCATCTAAGAAAATTGATCAGTGAAATTTTTATGGCAAGAATTTTACGATACAAATGGCTGCGTAAAGTCACAGTTATATTTATTTGGTTATTATAATATAATTATCGGTGTAAGCTTAAGTTCATCGGCCATTTGTGAATTAATTTCGAAAAGATTAAATGGATTTCACGAAATAAAATTCAGAACTGGTTTTTCTTCGACAAATCTTTTTTATCATCAACGAGAGCAAATAAGTTTAAGTTCACTTTATTACAGTCTTGAAGATCTCTTCTATGATGTTATAAATTTTTGAAGCTTGAGAATAAGTTTTAGAATAGCAATAAAGAGCATTTGCAG
This sequence comes from Culex pipiens pallens, assembly GCF_016801865.2. Taxonomy (NCBI): domain Eukaryota; kingdom Metazoa; phylum Arthropoda; class Insecta; order Diptera; family Culicidae; genus Culex; species Culex pipiens. The sequence goes on from NC_068939.1 coordinate 116,275,338, forward strand.
AGTATTGTAAAAATCAACGTCAAAGTTGCTTAGTTTTAAATTACTCCGCATAAACGCTCTTGATAACCTCCTAAAATAGTCCACTTTGCTCTTAACTCAGGTTTAACGCTGATTTATTGTTGTTCTGGAGAAAGTTTGGCTTTATGATATTTTTTGGCTAAGATAACTTGAATCTATCTTTAAGAAAGTAAAAAAACTTAAATTGTTACTTGGGGTCTCACTTCTCTTCGCTCTCTCGCTCTTCCCAAACACTTTTGCGCTCCGGCTCACGTCGCGCATTTGGCTTTTCATCTTCTCGTACTGCTTCACACGCTCTTTCAGCTCTGCCAGTGTGCGTGCACCGTACAGGCCTACTTTGTTGACGGGATCATCGACGATGCCCCGAACCACATACTCACACACGGTTTCTTCGTCGATGTGGCCGCGCTTTGCGATGCTTTGCATGTGGTAGATGTACTGCAGAAAGCTTTCGTCGCTCTTCTTCTTACGGCCACGCAGCAGCTCGTGGATCTCGGCACTTGACACTTTCACTTCAAACTCTTCCTCCAGGGCATTCTTCAGCGTGCCCCAGTCATTCAATCCGGTCGAACTCTGCACGAATAGCTTCGCGGTGCCACTCAGCAGCCGTCTGCCGTACACAAACTTCTGCACATCATTCCACCCAAACGTTTCGCAAGCTTTCTCAAACTCTTCCAGCCACTCGCACACATCACTGTCGGCACTTTCCCCAGAGAACTTCTCGAGGGAGTCTCCGATGTCGTTGAAGGTGAACTGCGATGCCCGCGGCGCGTCCTCTTTCTTCGCTGCCGTCGCGTTCTTCTTTTCCTTCCGTGTTGACGACATCGCGTCCAGCGCGGAAAACAACGAGTCGTCGCTGTCGGAATCACTTTCGCGAACCGTTTCCAGCAACCGATTCACCAGCGCTGCTTTTCTGCCACTCACTGACACGTTCTTCTTCGCGCACAGCTCGCGCAGCTGTTTCACCGTTAGCTTTTGAAGCTTTTCTCGGTCGCACATCGTCCAGCTCACAAACACACTTGCACTACGAGTGCGGAGATGCTCTCTCCTCTCTCACACTCGCGGGATCTCGTTTCTCACTGTGGTATGTGTGAACTCTCTCGTTCGTCACACACACGCACACACGTTCCTTCTTCACTCAGGCAAAATGGCGGACTCTGGTGACGCCATCAGCCAAATACCAAGTTTTCGCGATTTGGCACGTGGAAACACTCTCACTCAGCTCAACAACTCGCGGGAAATCGTGGTTGAGCCCCCATGTGATAAACCAAAACACGTTTGTTTAGATTTAAGATAGTTTAATATTAAGATTTCCGGCTGAGTACACGCGAAAACACTTTTGACGTCCGATTCTCGCGACGGTCGAAGGAACTCTGCTCGCTGCTCGTCGTCAAGCGATCGGCCGACCTCGGGTCTGCCGTCTCGCTCTCGCCACCGACATTTATAGCTTTACAATATTTCTATAAAAAAAATTTTACAACGTTTATTTTTTTACGGCTCTTTTTGGTCTCAATTTTGACATATTTGAAGACCTTGGGAAATTCTACGTAAGTTTGAAGTTAGAGTTGAAAACTTTATTTTAGAAATAATTAAATGAAATATTTTTGAGCAAAAAAATCATCCTTTTTTACCCTTTGAACAATACGTCAAATGTTCCCGAGAAGGGGTAAATAACACGGGAATACCAAATTTTGGTATTACTTGGGCAAATAACAGGGACCAAAATGTGCCCTTAGCTGCCCAGTAATAGATGGTAAAATACCATGAAATCATACCAAAGTCTTGTATGTGGAAGGGCACAACAATACCAAACCATGTTATTCCAAGGGTAAAATAATACCTCAAAATAAAACCATTTCAATACCAAGTTGAGGTCTTCTGGATTTTTGAACATTGCTTTAATACCAAAACTTGGTATTACCATGGTTTTATATTTAGGCATTCCCGCGCCCTAGGAAAATCAGATTTTGGTATTCCTGTGGTCTTCCACATACATGATTTTGGTATGATTTCATGGTATTTTACCATCTATTACTGGGCAACCAAGAGCACATTTTGGTCGCTGGTATTTGCACCAAAACCAAAATTTGGTATTTTCATACCATTTTTAGTGCAGCAGTTGCAGTTAGTGAAAAAACGAAAATGATTCATAAGCAAAAGCCAAATCTACTCACCTGATGATTCCATGTTGTTCTTAGTGATATTCTTCACCACATCGAATGCATTTGTTATTGTCCTACTGAGTGTAGTCAATTGAATTGTTGCATCTTTTTAATGACCAGCAATAAAGTGTCGTTTTAATTGTGTTACCGTTCGAAGTGAAGGCCACAAAGTTTAGTACTTGACGGGAAAGCAGCTCTGTGCAAGTGGGCGTTGGAGTTCAAGCGTTGGATGCTGAGTAGCCAAGGATTTTCGACGGGACAAAATCAGTCAAAACCCGAAGCTAAGTATCGCTCCCCATTTGTTCTGTGCTTGTTTATCTCGCCGGCACAATAGCCGCGGTGATGGAGACGGGCGAAGGGAAGGGTGGAGGGACGAACCATCCGTGCGCGCAGTGCTCTCAGCCTATTTCTGAGACAGACCATTGTGTTGAGTGTTTTGGCAAATGCAGATTGTCGATACACGTCGGTTGCGTGCCCCGCGCGACGGCAGAAAGTATTGAGTTGCTTGGTCAGTTGCCTAACGCTGTATTTGTGTGTGATGCGTGTTATGCCTTGCACGATTACGGGGACGATGGGCACACGGAAAAAATTCTGTCTGATGTTGTCGCGAAACTTGATGAGTTGTCATGCATAATTGATTTTGTGAAAAACTTCGATTCGGCTGTCAGAAACGTTGTGCGCGAGGAAATAGCGAGAGACAGGAAGACTTCAACAGCGAGTGGAAATAAGGATGGAACCCGAAATCGTGTGATTACGCGGTCGGAATCTAAGAAAAGGAAAGCAGAAGAGGCAGAGGACAGCGAGTCAAAGAAAATGAGAGCAGAAGAAGTTGGAGACACGGTGACTGAGTTCGTTACTCCAAAGGCGAGCTTTGCAAAGGTGGTACAGCAAAGAATTGTGTTATCGGAAGAGGAGCAAAAACAGAAACAAACCCAGAAGCCGGACCCAGTCGTGGTTATCAAGCCAAAGGAAGGAGTTGAGGTTGAGAACGCCCGAATGGAAGTACAGAAAAAGGTCAGCTCTAAAAACTTGAACGTTCAGCGGGTGTATACCAACAAAAATGGTGAAGTTGTAGTAGCACTGAAGGATGAAGCTTCAGTTCAGGTACTTCAGGAGAACGTGAAGAAGCAGCTTGGAGAGCGGTACGACGTACGGCTTCGGGATTCCCTGAAACCAACTGTCAAGATCATCGGCATGCCAGAGGAGTTGGAGGAGGACGAACTACGGGAGACGTTGATCGATCACAACGATTCGTTTGCCAACCTGAAGCACTTTAAACTGTGCAGAAGTTATCGCAACGAAAAGTGGAGCTACGACAACAACAACGCTGTAGTTGAGTTGGACGCAGACACTTACTTCAAAGTATTGGACGCAGGGAAGGTGAATTGCGGCTGGAAGCGTTGCCGTGTCTTCGATGGACTACAGGTGCTGAGATGCTTCAAGTGCAACGGTTTCAACCACAAAGGAGCTGACTGTAAAGCTGCTGTTGTTACCTGTCCGATCTGCAGTGGACCGCACGAATTGAAGGACTGCAAGGCGGAGCGTGAAAAATGTTCAAACTGTGAGAAACTAAGGAGTGAAAAGAATGCTGACGTCGACGTGAACCATGCCGCGTGGAGCAGTGAGTGTCCGGTGTACAGGAAACAGCAACAACGGCGGAATAAGCTGGTTGATTTTACTCTGTAGCAACCAAAACCCGTCGGAGATGTCTTGTACATGAACATAGCAGGGATGAGGACACATTTTGACGAGCTAAAGGTGATAATTCAGCAAAACAAGCCAAAACTGGTGATTTTGACAGAAACACACTTGACTTCACAACATGATCTTGACGAGTACGAGATTCAGAACTATAGGAGAAGCGTGTGTTTGTCCAGGTCAGCCCACACGGGAGGAGTTCTAATATACGTGGATGATCGTGTTGACTTCGAGACAATTTCCGACTTTGTAGCTGGTGACAATTGGTTCCTGGCAATTGACGTCAAAAGCCCAACTCTGAATGGAATCTACGGAGGAGTATATCACTCACCGAGCAGCAGTGACACTAGTTTTATCGGAAGTCTGGAAACGTGGCTCAGGAGCGTCTTTGTAGAAGATAGGACGAACATTTTCGCTGGGGATTTCAACATAAGATGGAACGAGCCCGGTTACTCGCGTGAGCTGAGAAACGTTACGGAGGCTTTGGGGATGAAGCAGTTAGTGTCTGAACCTACCCGTGTTGGTCCTAGCAGCAGCACAATGATAGATCTCGTGTTTACAAATATGGTGGGTGGAGATGCACGTGTTGTAGAGGAGCTGAAGATTTCCGATCATGAAACAATTGGAATCAACCCCGGGAAAAGCAGCGTGCATCTTTCCGAACGCAGCAAGACCCGGATTAGTTGGAGGCGGTACTCTAAGGAGAAACTGCAGGAGATTCTCCTTTCGAACCGAAGTCGAGCGGATCCAATGGCGTCAGTAAACGAAGCCGGAGAGAAATTTGACGCAGAAATTGTGGCGGCCGTTGGAAGTCTCGTCGATGTCCGCTTCGATGAGCGTTCAGACCCACATGACTGGTACGGGGATCAGCTTTCAACACTCAAAACTTTGAGAGACGATGCCTACCGGAAGTTTAAGAGCACCAAGTTGGTAAGTGACTGGGATAGGTACAAGCGTTGCAGAAACCGTTACGTGAACCAAATCCGGACATCAAAGAACTCGTCAATCAACAACGAAATAAGGAGCTGCGGCGGTGATTCAAAGAAGCTGTGGAGGTGTTTAAAATCGCTTATCCAGCCTGGAGGACAGCCGCCAACTGAGATAGTGTTTGGAGGACCACGAGGAGATGCTGAGACGGCGACGCTTCTGAACGAGTTCTTTGTACAGAGTGTGGAGGAGATACATGGAAAGATTCCACCAACGGCATTTACGCCGCCGACGACAGGAGGGACAGAACACAAGGAGTTGTTGAGTAACTTTGAACCGATCACAATGAAAAAACTGAAGGAAACGGTACGGTCACTCAAGAATTGTGCTGGAGTTGAACATGTCACGAAACGGGTCATGATGGATGCTTTGGACGTGGTTGCAGTTGAGTTGCTGGATATCATAAACAAATCGCTGTCTCGAGGTGAATTCCCAGACGCATGGAAGAGGACCTTGGTGATTCCCATCCCAAAGATTCCTAAATCGAAGAAGCCGGAGGACCACAGACCCATCAACATGTTGCCGCTGTACGAGAAGGTCATGGAGATAATCGTGAAGGAACAACTGTTAGCGTTCATTGACCGTACTGGTGTGCTGCTGAAGGAACAATCTGGTTTTCGGAAACATCACTCTTGTGAATCGGCGCTGAACCTGTTGCTGTTGAAGTGGAAGCAGTGTATTGAAGAAGGAAGAGTTGTTCTCTCAGTCTTCGTGGATCTGAAGCGGGCCTTCGAAACCATTGACCGGACGAAACTAATAGGTGTTCTCAAGAAAAGTGGAATACGGGGCACGGTACTAAAATGGTTCACCAGTTACCTGGAGAACCGGACGCAAGTGACAAGGTACAACAGCGCGGTGTCATCAGAAACAGCAGTCAAGCTCGGAGTACCGCAAGGAAGCGTGCTAGGCCCACTACTGTTCATACTGTACATAAACGACATTAAACAGGCACTGAGGAGAGCACAGGTGAACCTGTTCGCCGATGACACAGTTTTGTTTGTGATTGGTGACAGCTTCAACGAGTGCTTTGACATCATGAACGAAGAGCTAGTAGGATTCACGGAATGGTTGAAATGGAAGAAGCTGCAGCTGAACATCGCGAAGACGAAGTGCATGGTAGTGACGACACGGCAAACCAACGACTGCAGACGGTGTGTACAGATGGATGGAGGAGTTGTGGAGCGGGTTGAGACGATGAAGTACCTCGGAGTCATGTTGGACGAAAAGTTGAATTTCAACGAACATATTGATTATACTATTCGGAAGGCAGCACAGAAGTTTGGTGTTCTGTGTAGGATCAATCGCTACTTGACGGCAGAGACGAAAGTTCAGGTGTACAATTCGCTCATCGCTCCTCACTTTGACTATTGTTCATCGATCTTGTTTCTGGGAACACAACGACAACTGAAAAGGATGCAGGTACTACAAAGCAAAATAATGCGGCTGATACTAAAGTGTGATCGACTGACGCCTCGACGGAGCATGCTCGAATGTTTGCAATGGATGTCGGTAAAGCAAAGAATCGAGTACAATACCCTTGTGTTTGTTTATCGTATGAAAAAAAGGATGGCGCCACAATACTTGACGGAAGCCATGGTATGCGGAAGGGATATCCATGAGCATGACACTAGAGGAGCTGACGATCTCAGATTGCAGAACTGGAAAAAGGCATGCACGCAGAACTCGCTGTTTTACAAAGGATTTAAACTTTACAACCAGCTTCCAGAGAATGCAAAGACAACAAGCAACATCAACGAGTTTAAAAGAAACTGCAAGGAGTTCGTACGGACACGGCCGTTGGAGTAGAAGTGACCCACGATGGTACTGTGAGGAAGAGCACGTTATGACGGTCGGCCATCTTCATTATCGGTACGCATTCGCATGGGATCACTTTGGGCCGCATATGATAAACCTGATCAAAAGTAACGCGAATCTGGGCGCGGTTTAACCCTATGCGCTCATATGCGAGTGGAATAGCAAATGGTTCCAATACCCTAAATTTGATGCAATCTGAGTGATGAAAGACTCTACATAGGACTTGTAAGAGCGCCTTGAGACGAGATAAGAGAGATATGGATGGGCATACACGGAAGTGGAGTAAGATTACAGGACACTCTCTAAACACGAACGAAGAATTATCGAAAGATATCTGCTCGTAAATCTTCCATACTACAAAAACTGTGTATGGGTATGAGGTGGGCCATCCAAAAAAAAAAAACAAAAAAAAAAAAAAAAAAAAAAAAAAAAAAAAAAAAAAAAAAAAAATGAACGGCCTGTGCTTGAAGTTCTTGAAGGTTCTGAAAAATAACAAGATTGAAAAATAAGTGAATGAAACTGGATTGAAATTCACCAAAATTCTTAAGGAAATTTCAACGTTTTAAAAAAAATCTTAGTGGGTATATAAAAAAAAATTGAAAATCAGCTTTAACATTTTTGGGTTTCAAGTCATTTTAGCGCAAAATTAATTATCTCGTCAAAATTTATAGAAAAATTCCCATAGTTTCAGAGGAATTTGATGAAACCTTTCAATACCAAAATAATACCAAAATGTGGCATCCTGATCCTGAATTTTTCACAATTTCAATTCATTTCTTTAGGGGGTATATCAAAAATGTTTAAAATTTAGTTTGAAATTTCCGGTTTCAATAAAAGTATTCGCTTTGAGACATCTTTTTAGCGCAAAATTAATTATTTTGTCAAAATTGGTCGAAATTGTTCCATAGTTTCAGAGGAATTTGATAAAATACTGTAATACCAAAATAATAACAAATTGTGGTGTTCGGCCATTGACAAATTCTGCAATTTTGCAATATCAAACAAATACCTTAAATGGTATGATACCACATTTTGCTCTTGCATAATCCTTAAGACAAATTTTAAAGGGTCCAGGAATATCAAAATTTGGTTTTGATAACAGAGAAAGGTATTATTACGCATTTCCCTTGTTATTTACCCATGCTCGGGTTGTATCAAGCAGGCAAATACCCGTTTCACCCTTAATTTAACAAGTTGTTAAAAAATATTTTGATTCAGTTGAAGTAACCCAACTTTTACTAAATCCAAGCAAATCGTTAATAAGGCTGAAAATTTACCCATTCTTAAACAGTCTCTCTGTTTGTTTCAAGAATGAATTTAATATAACCTAAAAAATTAATAATTTCTAGCGATAATTAATTTTTTAAGTTTCCTTCAGCTTTTCAATTAAAATGAACATACCACAATTACCAAATCTAACTAAAACTAAGTTCCGATCAAACAATGTTCTGAAAGTTGTAAAACATTTTCTCAGCTTTATAGAAATATGTAGTTTAACGATGGGCGATCTCCTTTTTAAACATTAAATATGAAGATAAATTGTTTGTTTACAATGAATGCTGTTGTTTAGATAAATGGCGATGGCGACAAAATTTATACGATGGCCTTTTACAATGTGATCATGAGTTCATGACCTCTCTCTAACTCTGCGAAACTTTTATACAAAGAAAACTGGTTTAATTGTGCACAGAAATTTAAAAGTCGCTGGAACTTTTTTTCAAAATCAACATAAATCAAGTTGTAAATAAAGCGTCCAATTTCCCGTCTCCCGGGAAATTTGTTAATTTCCCGGGAATTCCCGAAATTCATCTGAAAGCATACATTTTCCTAACATTTTGGCCCCAATGTCCTTAAAATCTACATAAAAATAATGAGAAAACCTAACTTGATTTTATTAACTATAATCTACTGGTAATATTGAACTCTCAGCTCGTTTATAAGTTCCATGCAAAGGGTTTTTCAGATAATATTTATTTCTGAAGCATTGGGCAACAGAAAATACGCTATTATGGAATGAAATTGAATTTATCTTTTGAAACCTAATTGCCTTCCTCACCTGACTGAGGCAAGGCTATAAAATCACTCGAAAAATGAACTTCATAAATACACCTCCTAGATATACCTTCACGTATACCTATCGACTCAGAATCAAATTCTGAACAAATGTTTGTGGGGATGTGTGTAGACATGATTTATTTTTTCCACTCGATTATTTCAGAACTGGCAGAACTGATTTTGGCCGGATCCGCATTATTCTGTTCGTTTTGGGGTCCCCTAAGACCCTATCAAATTTCATTCTGTTTAGTGAAGTACTTTTAAAGTTATGCACAACATGCGTATCGCCAGGTTGCCACATTGCTTAAGCAGTTTCTGCGTCTCTTCTGGAAAAAGTCTGTAATAATTATGTTGCTGAATACATCATTTTGTCTGGACAAAGATTTACACGAACTTTTAACTGAAATATACTGCCCATGATCGCATAAATGTCCCATATGCATTTTCAACAAGTTGAGAAAACGAGCTTGGAAGTTTGAAAAACGTTTTCTCATTAATTTTAAATATACAACCATTATACTCAAAAATCATTCAACATAGTTCTCAAACATGCTCTTGTTTATGCTTTTGATAAGTTTGTATTGAAATTAGTCTTGGTTTTTCTCTTTCATTTCAAAAAAGTACGCAGGATGGGACCTGGTATGTGAACATTTTCTACATAGAGCATCAATATGTTCGCAAACCAGCCCGATCGCAGCATGCTGCCTAGGTAACCCCAGTAGTAAACAAATTTTTCAGCAGAAAATGGAGAAAATTTGCATTCTTTTAAAATGATTGAATCAGCCATTTGGGAGATTTGTGTGACCGTGAAATTGATGAAAACCCTTCAAGATGGCCGGTCTGTATAATTGCTGACTATATTTAAAAGATTGGAGTATCCGAAAGGTATGTTCAGGACATAATATTTTGTAGAGGGACTGGTTTGTGAACATTATCACGATGGGACTCATATTTGAACATTTTTCAGATGGGACAAACAAATTTGTCGTTGATTACAGAATTTCTGGAACAAAGTGGTAAATATTATTAGTTTAGCTTAAAGGAACACAACAAACGAAGCTATTCCAATATCTAAGTCAAAATCGACAAAAATGCATATGGGACATTTATGCGAACATGGGCAGTATACAACTCATAAGACATTGTTTACTAAGACTAGGGGGGCAGCATGCAATTCCATCGTGCACCTAATGTTGGCATATCAGCACTTTTAAATTCAATTACAGCCCCCCTTTCTTTTTTTATTGTAATTATAAAAAAATAAAATGAAAAAAAAATAATTTAAAAAACATAAAAAAAAACTCTTTAATTAATTTGTAAATACAACCTAAAAGAAAACATGAATGTGAGGAAGGCACCAACCACCTAAAGGTGGATTAAGTAACGTTTTTTAACGAAAATTGTTGTTATATCACATAAGAATAAAAATTTTAACCCCATCCGGCAAAGATCAATATTGAGATTTTTTAACGTTTTTGTTTACTGTTCAAAATTTGATGTAAATTGAATCGATATAATTAATTTTATCAAAAGAAATAACAGCTTGAAGTTAAAAATTTATAAAGCAAAAGAGCTACCAAGGGCGTAAGAGGGTTAATATGAAAATCAAGTATCATTTAATTTAAATCATTTATTAGGCTGAGTACCAAGTAACAAAAACCATACTATAAATGAAACCATAAAAAATCTTTAAAAACAGCTTCAAACTATCAGAGGTGCCCAAAGAATGCACATATTTCAAAAACTCGCTTCATATATTTGAAAACTCTTAAACTGATTTCATGAAATAGTGATTCAAGGAAAAAAGCACGAGAAGTAAGATTTTCAAGGTAAATTCAATGATTATCTTATTTTTAACTAGCTACATAATTTCTGCATGATTTTGTATGATTTTTACAAGCAATCAAGCCATTAATTATTCTCACACTGATTTTGACTATTAATGAAGCTGTTTTATACAGCTTTGTTGCAAAGTATTATTTAGAAGCAGGATCAAAATAATTTTTGATTAAATTCCCGTTTCCCGGGAAATTTGTAACCCCGGGAAATTGGACGCTCTAGTTGTAAAACGTTTTCCTATAGACCGCAATGAACCACGAGGTGATGATTTGGCAAAAGAGACCCTCCTGAAAATGCTACTCTTATAACATAGTCAACTCTTTTCAGATCAACTTTCAGTGTTCCATATATTTGAAAGTCATAAAACATGAAACAAATGGTCTGACTATGGACATTGAACATTGATGTTAGTAACTAAAACTCAGTCTACTGCCATTTATATGCATTTGCAATTAGTAGTTGTGATAAAATGAAGTAGTTTCACATCGGGGAACGTGCAGAAGCTTTTTTTTTTTGAAAAACTTGTAACATTTCCGTTGAAAATGTGTTAGCTTTTGATGTCAAACTTTGTTTAAATGTACTTTTTGTTAACACTCGGGTAGTCATTTTTTTTGCAGGATGATGTATTAGGATAATGCCTTCAAGTTTTGTATCATTTTCGGCATTGTTTTGTGTAAAAGTTTTTGTTGTATGTTACATCGACCACTTTACACTATTGCACTTTTTTAACTATGTTTTTTTTATTGAAAATTTTACAGGATTTTAGACAACAAAACGTGGCGTCAATTTTATTAGGTAAACATATTTATATGACCTCCTCGGGTTTATATTTACAAGTGCTCAAAAATCCACTTTAGAATCAATAACAATTAGGCATCAGCAAAAACATATTTACTCTGCCATCAAGTTTAATTGAAATTACCTCAGTTCAATGTATGAATACTAACGTGCTTTACACCTTCATGGTATCGTTTGTTGATCCCCGCTGTTTACCATGAATAAAATTCTGCTAAATTCCCTTTTCTCAATGTGCAGACCCCCCTCAAATGACTTGTATTTCCCAGGGCAAACGCTCCTACTCAGAACGAGAACTTGGCCTTTGCGACTTCACGCATCGCCCCATGTGTGAGTGGGTGTTCTGCGTGCGATCGATACTTTCGCGCCAAATTTTCAGCGCATAATTTCCGCCAATGAAAGGAGATTTTCATCGGATCCGATTTCAATTTTTCGGTACTGCGTGAGCTTGCCGCCCCCCTCCTTGAAATACTAGGTAAGGTTCGCGTTTCGCAAATCGAAAAGCCAGTCTCCTACAATTTCCTCGAAAGTCGTGAACTTTTATGCTGGAGGGCGGGAAAGTTCCCGAACGCCGGAAGTTCCTGACTGCGGCTCGTGGTGGCACATGGCCTCGGAAAAGGTGAAAAATTATAGAGTTTTCTCGGACTTTTAATCCCCTCGAGGGAGGAATCGAGGCCGTCGTTGAACGGATGCTGGTGGTTTTTTTTTCGCTGGGAGGTTGATTCTCGGGAAGAAACGTTTCCAATTCTAAGGAAGAAAGCTCATCGATATGCAGCCCTCGTACCGGGTGGAGGACGACGACTACAAGTTTGTGGTGTAGCGAAGGAAGTAAAGTTCGAATTCGACGGAAATGTTCAATCGAAGAGAGCAACCATATTGGAATATCGAATTAAATCGGCTTGATCCGAATTAGAGCACCAACAGTGACCCAATTTAATCGATATTTATGGGCTTTTGTGAACGTCTACATTGTAGACTCTACAAGGGTTTAAAGTTCATTCTTCCGAAATATTGTTATTTTAGAGTTGAGTGGGCTACTGATAAAGTGTTTCTTTCTTAGGCTTGTTACATTATTTGCCTCGATAATGTTTCTTTATTAAAAGAGAAGAAAAGTTCTCAACTGTGTTGCTTTCCCAGATTCTATGATTTTCTATTCCAAAAGCTTAGCATTACACTTTGCTTTACTTTGAACGAGATATTAATTCTGATATCACTCATGCAACATTCCACTCGATTCATCGGAAATTTCCCCTTGCTGTAAGCTGCTTCCTTCATCATCATCAGTTAGTTGTTGATATCATCAACAATTTGACCCATAATCATATTTTCTCTGTTTTCCCCACAGAACACACTTTGACAAGAATAGTGTGTTGTGTGCAGTTTTTTTTTTTTTGCTTTCCCATTTTTCCATCCAAAACTGTCCCTTCTCGTGCCAACGAACCATTCCTGCTGTACGGTCTACGGAAAACTCACAGGATTTTATCGAGGAAATGTACCGTGCTGGTTGTGGTGGTCGTATGCCGAAAGGAGGAAAATGGGAAAGGCCGTTCTCGTCGTGCTCGGAAGCGATCAAGTGGAAACATGCGGAAAATTCCTCCCGTCCTGCAACAGCCATCCAAACATCCTCCAAGGCGACGTTGTCGTGCTATCTTGACTTACGTCATTTTATGTCGTCCCGAGAAAAACACGCAATGTAAACAATAACATACACGTTTTGTTTGGCTGATCATTCTGAGCATTGTCTCGAAGTTTGATTGAATTTGGTTGCCGATGTCCCGAGTTATAATTACAAATGATTACGGTAGTCGGGCATCAACGTGTGTCAAACGCAATCTGTCCTGAAATCCATTTGGCAACTTGTCGCAACTTACAGCAATTTACAGGTTGTGTCAAGATAGCACGACAAGATTAAAACATTTTTCATATGAAGAGTGACACAATGCACTATGTCTTTTTTCGGTTTTTATTGAATATCTCAGGATTGAAATCGATTTTTGAGGATCACAGGATGGTCAAAAGGTCATTGACAGCTGCACAAAATGGCGTTCTTTACTCTATCTGGCCCAAAATGCACGTGCGACAAGTTAGCACGACAGTGACGAAGTGAGGTGGCCAAGTGCGTATCGGTCAGGGCATTATGATTGGATTATGCTTTTCGTTCATGAAACTTTTATGAGGAAACTGGCCTCCGTGTGGTCGTTTGTTTGTGGTGGCTGCTGGCGGACTTTTTTTCCTGTATTTGTTCATGTTTTTTGTGTTTGTGTGTTTGTGTAAAAGCAATGAATGATGCAGCGATGAGTAGGGTTGAGTTGGATCAAACGATGTGCCTTAAATTGTGACAACAGTAGCTCAAATGTGAAAGCTGCGAGGTTCTAGAGTCCCATTTCAAACCCCTTAAAAAACTAAAACAAAAAACAAAAAAAAACAAAAAACAAAAAACAAAAAACAAAAAACAAAAAAACAAAAAACAAAAATAACAAAAAGCAAAACTCTTTTCATCTTGGCTATCTTGAATTTGAAAATTCTGAATCACTTTAGCATTGTTTATGGGTCATACTTGAGCTCGAATATCAAAAATAAGACAGCGAAAAAAATTGTGATTTGAAATTTCGAATTGAAATTTTCCCGCCCGTGTGGATCAATCGGACCGCGCACTGGACTCACAATCGAGAGGTCGACGGTTCGAATCCCGCGGCGGGCGCTCTAAAATTCTTTGTGTAAATATGGGTATTCGGCGCCGTCGCTCCGTGCCATACTTTCATACACTTAGGAGCCCAGGGCGGCGAAGTCCTTGTAGATAAAAAGGAAGACACTAGTGGTTGGTACTAGCAATGGTGGCCGACAGCTATAAAGTCAACTTCGTTTTTTTTCGTAATATGTGATATGGAAGTTCTCTTATGCTCGCAGATTAGGAAGTCGTTCCAAATTTCGTCCAATTTCATGTTTTTTTAAAAAACTGTTTCGATGCCTCTGTGCTCTTTTGTACTAAGTTTCATGGGAACTCTATCCAGTTAACTTAAGAGATCATAGATGCATCGATTTATTTTCACTTCGTCGCTGTCATGCTAACTTGTCACGCGTCGATTTTGGGCCAAATTTTGTTAAGAATGTCGTTTTGTGCAGTTCACAATGCCTTACCTTTTGACCGTCACTGATCCCTAAAGTTCGATTTTGTCGCTTCGATGGCAAATTAGCAACTGTAGAAATAAGCAAAATTACAAACAAAAAAGAAATAGAGCAATTCTCTACGAAATAGGTCTTTTTTCTTCAATTTTAATTTTTGTATTTTTTAATCCGACTGAAACTTTTTTGGTGCCTTCGGTATGCCCAAAGAAGCCATTTTGCATCATTAGTTTGTCCATATAATTTTCCATACAAATTTGGCAGCTGTCCATACAAAAATGATGGATGAAACTTCAAAAATGTGTATCTTTTGAAGGGAATTTTTGATCGATTTGGTGTCTTCGGCAAAGTTGTAGGTATGTATATGGACTACAATGGAAAAAAATAATACACGGTAAGAAAAATTTGGTAATTTTTTTATTTAACTTTTAATCACTAAAACTTGATTTACAAAAAAACACTATTTTTAATTTTTTTTATTTTTTGATATGTTTTAGAGGACATAAAATGCCAACTTTTCAGAAATTTCCAGGTTGTGCAAAAAATCATTGACCGAGTTATGAATTTTTTAATCAATACTGATTTTTTCAAAAAATCGAAATTTTGGTCGTAAAAATTTTTCAACTTCATTTTTTGATGTAAAATTGAATTTGCAATCAAAAAGTACTCTAGTGAAATTTTGATAAAGTGCACCGTTTTCAAGTTATAATAATTTTTAAGTGACTTTTTTGAAAATAGTCGCAGTTTTTCATTTTTTAAAATTAGTGCACATGTTTGCCAAGTTTTGAAAAAAATATTTTTGAAAAGCTGAGAAAATTCTCTATATTTTGCTGCTACGGACTTAGTTGATACGACCTTTAGTTGCTGAGATATTGCAATGCAAAGGTCTAAAAACAGGAAAATTGATGTTTTCTAAGTCTCACCCAAACAACCCACCATTTTCTATCGTCAATATCTCAGCAACTAATGGTCCGATTTTCAATGATAAAATATGAAACATTTGTGAAATTTTCCGATCTTTTCGAAAAATATATTTTTAAAATTTTCAAATCAAGACTAACATTTTAAAAGGGCGTAATATTGAATGTTTGGCCTTTTTGAAATGTTAGTCTTGATTTGAAAATTTTGAAAATATTTTTTTCGAAAAGATCGGAAAATTTCACAAATGTTTCATATTTTATTATTGAAAATCGGACCATTAGTTGCTGAGATATTGACGATAGAAAATGGTGGGTTGTTTGGGTGAGACTTAGAAAACATCAATTTTCCTGTTTTTAGACCTTTGCATTGCAATATCTCAGCAACTAAAGGTCGTATCAACTAAGTCCGTAGCAGCAAAATATAGAGAATTTTCTCAGCTTTTCAAAAATATTTTTTTCAAAACTGGGCAAACATGTGCACTAATTTTAAAAAATGAATAACTGCGACTATTTTCAAAAAAGTCACTTAAATATGGCTATAACTTGAAAACGGTGCACTTTATCAAAATTTCACTAAAGTACTTTTTGATTGCTAATTCAATTTTACATCGAAAAATGAAGTTGAAAAATTTTTACGATCAAAATTTCGATTTTTTGAAAAAATCAGTATTGATTAAAAAATTCATAACTCGGTCAATGATTTTTTGCACAACCTGGAAATTTCTGAAAAGTTGGCATTTTATGTCCTCTAAAACATATCAAAAAATAAAAAAAATTAAAAATAGTGTTTTTTTGTAAATCAAGTTTTAGTGATAAAAAGTTAAATAAAAAAATCACCAAATTTTTTCTACCGCGTATTATTTTTTTCCAGTGTAGTCCATATCCATACCTACAACTTTGCCGAAGACACCAAATCGATCAAAAAATTCCTTCAAAAGATATAGATTTTTTAATTTTCATATATCATTTTTGTATGGATAGCTGCCAAATTAGTATGGAAAATTATATGGACAAACTAATGATGCAAAATGGCTTCTTTGGGCATACCGAAGGCACCAAAAAAGTTTCAGTCGGATTAAAAAATACAAAAAAAATCGAATGACCGAAATCCTAGAGAACTGCTCAATAATTTTTAACATACATACTAGGGTGGGTACGGATTTTGAAAAGTTCTCAGATCAAGTTCTGGTGTAGTTCCACTTGTAGGGCATACCCATAGGGACTCTCAGGCCAAATTTCAGCTCATTTGGTTGAAAACTGACTTGTCTCAAGCGAGTTCAAGTTTACATGGTATTTACTATGGAAAATTTTGAATTTTCGTTCATTCGCTCATACAGGCCTGGGGAAAACATGTAGAAACTTCTAGGATGGCCAGAAATGAGCGGAATCGTCTGGAGAACAATTTTCCCTAAGAGACCAGGTCGATTCGTTCAACCCCCATCGAGCTCAACGGCAATACATCCGGGGTTTTCGGAACCAACGGTTTTCCCCAGAAAAGCATCAAATTTTCCTAAGCATGCTATGAATGCTTGATGAACATCGCGACGCCACATGTCAAACAGCTACCACGTGATTGTGAAATTCGCACCATAACAGTTTTTTTTTCTTTTTTGGAGGTTTAGAATGCAACAAAATAGTAACAGGAACACCATACATGATAATTCTATAGTTCAAAAAGTAATAAAATGTATTTTTTATGGGTGATGCTAGTCCACGTGGTAGCTGCTTGACATCTGGCGTCGCGGTGTTCATCAAGCATTCATAGCATGCTTAGGAAAATTTGATGCTTTTCTGGGGAAAACCGTTGGTTCCGAAAACCCCGGATGTATTGCCGTTGAGCTCGATGGGGGTTGAACGAATCGACCTGGTCTCTTAGGGAAAATTGTTCTCCAGACGATTCCGCTCATTTCTGGCCATCCTAGAAGTTTCTACATGTTTTCCCCAGGCCTGTAGGTGCGAATGAACGAAAATTCAAAATTTCCCATAGTAAATCCCATGTAAACTTGAACTCGCTTGAGACAAGCCAGTTTTCAACCAAATGAGCTGAAATTTGGCCTGAGAGTCCCTATGGGTATGCCCTACAAGTGGAACTACACCAGAACTTGATCTGAGAACTTTTCAAAATCCGTACCCACCCTAATACATACCCAGCTGTAACATTATCATTATTTTCACTGTATAGATGTGATCCCGGACTCACATATCCCAGTACAACAAATCATTGAAACGGTCCATCATTTCCACTCACATTACATAATACATCTGGTAATTTCGATCTCTGCACAAGACATCCTGTCCAACGGCCGGTAGCCGCATATCCGTGTCACACATTCACGTACTACCACGTACTTCCTCGTTCCAACTTCCTGTGACACTTTTTGTCCCTCCTCGGTGAGTATGATTTGGTAGTGACTCTGTGCTAAAAGATGAGGACCGAGCATAGAAGAAGCTCATGGAATGATGAAAGCATGGTTAATCAGTCTCGAGTTGAAGCCAAGTGAAGTAGTGCTGGAGGGTGGTGGGCGGGGGGGGGGAGGGGTGAAGGGATAATTGTACCAGGAAACGGAACGGTTTTATCGATGAGTGATGATTAGTAGGATTGAACAGAAGGATTAATTCTGCTAAGTAGATTGAACATTTCACGGTTTGTGTGTAACATAATCAGGAGTGTGTGTGCTTCCGGGGTAGTTCTTTGTGAAAAATATGAAAGAAATCTAATCAGAGCACATAAACGTAATAGCTGGTACTTGTGTGCCAAGAGGATTATGTTAAATTGAATTATATTTTGAAATTGAATAATTCCTAAAAAAAAAGATGTACAAATTCGATTTTCCTCCAGTGCAATCAAGTCAAGCTGTCGTCAGAATAACTTCATCCTGAAGTGTTGAACATCCTCTCGTATTATTCAGAGCATGAAAAACTTTACCAAGAACTAATCCATAAATTTATACAGCACAATAGTCGATAGCTCAAACTTGCTCTCTTCCTGGAGTGTCTTATTCTGTCTCAAGAATCTTCACCAGAAAGAGCACTACTTCATGGACTTGAGTTTGAAATTTCGGCTACTGCTGCAAAAATTATAGTTCAATACAGAGCTTCGAGTACTCCCTCCTCGACCCTCCTTCTCCTGAGGAGCAAATGAACAATAATGGGAGGAAGTGAAGCAAGTTTATTTTAGAAGCAAAAATATTAAGAAAGTTTTTCCGCATTTCATCCACGGACTCCAAGTTTAAGACTCGGTGTGTTTTTCGTGCTTATTTTCGCTCGACTTTTCCACCGAGCTCAGTTCATCTGAGACCAGCTGGTCATAAACACGGCACACAGGACGGATGAGGAGGGAAAAACATTTTTTGAATTGTTTTTAGGGATTTCGAAGGCAGTTCCGGGCTGTGTAGTGCATTGTGGGTTTGGGATTGCTTTATTTCCACCGCTGTTGCTGAAGATTCAAAAAAGAAACGAGGGGCTGCTTGTTTAAAAAAATGTAACAATTTATCAATTTATCAATTTGTCAATTTATCAATTTATCAATTTATCAATTTATCAATTTATCAATTTATCAATTTATCAATTTATCAATTTATCAATTAATCAATTTATCAATTCATCAATGTATGAATTAATCAATTTATCAATTTATCAATTTATCAATTTATCAATTTATCAATTTATCAATTTATCAATTTATCAATTTATCAATTTATCAATTTATCAATTTATCAATTTATCAATTTATCAATTTATCAATTTATCAATTTATCAATTTATCAATTTATCAATTTATCAATTTATCAATTTATCAATTTATCAATTTATCAATTTATCAATTTATCAATTTATCAATTTATCAATTTATCAATTTATCAATTTATCAATTTATCAATTTATCAATTTATCAATTTATCAATTTATCAATTTATCAATTTATCAATTTATCAATTTATCAATTTATCAATTTATCAATTTATCAATTTATCAATTTATCATTTTATCAATTTATCAATTTATCAATTTATCAATTTATCAATTTATCAATTTATCAATTTATCAATTTATCAATTTATCAATTTATCAATTTATCAATTTATCAATTTATCAATTTATCAATTTGTCAATTTATCAATTTATCAATTTATCAATTTATCAATTCATCAATTTATCATGTTGTCTTGTTGTCTTGTTGTCTTGTTGTATTGTTGTCTTGTTGTCTTGTTGTTCTGTTGTCTTGTTTGTGTTTTTTTCACGGTGTTGTTTTTAATAATTGTAATCAAAAAGAAAATTCTATTTTTTTGTAAAACTAGACTTGTCCTGAAATCCTTGTTCAAAGCAGCTTTTACAAATTTAACAGAAGACACTTTCATTTCCATGAACAAGATCTCGTTAGAAAACACTTTACGCATTTACCAAACCTGACCAAGATGCTCTTCAATCTGAAACATGAATTTCTGGAAATTTCTGTCATCTGCACAAACAAGCTCGTTCATGGGCCGTACGAATTCTACAGCCCCTCGTCGTCTCCAAATAACGGAAGCAATCCGGGGCCAGGACAAAGTTTGCCAATTACAAATTTATAAAACCAGTTCCAGTGAGGCAGAGACAGAGCGACCCACTGCAGCACTCTGCTTCCGGTTATGGTTTCTCTGGTGCGGTTCTGGAACTTGTTCGTCAACGTTATTGTTCTTCTCGTAGTGAAAAATTAGCATTTTACATGCCGATGACGAGGCAGCCAGGAAATCAGCCAGAACAAGCGAAACAAACGCAAAACTTTGTCCTCGGTCGGCGGTGCTTTCATTTTTCATGTTTTTATGATATTTGCCTTTTTGGACGGACCACGACAGCCAGCCAACCAAAAGTGTCGTTACGGAGTGGTCGTTTCCGATTCCTGGACATAAAACAGGACTTGCAAGTTGGGCGGGCATAACTTTGTCCACTCTACTTTGTTGACGATGTAACTTTGTAGAAGCTTGTGCCTAAACTTGGTAACGTGTTTGATGTGGAGATTTTAGCTTGCAAATTTATTGATATCAATTAAAAAAGAAACTTAACGAGATAACTGAAAAGAAAAAAAAATACAGATAAAATGAACAAATGAACAAATGAACAAATGAACAAATGAACAAATGAACAAATGAACAAATGAACAAATGAACAAATGAACAAATGAACAAATGAACAAATGAACAAATGAACAAATGAACAAATGAACAAATGAACAAATGAACAAATGAACAAATGAACAAATGAACAAATGAACAAATTAACGAATTAACAGATAAATAGTAGTTTATGCAACAAGTTGCAAAAAGAAGATTTTTTCAGCACGAGTTGTACATTTATCCAACGAGGTTTACCGAGTTGGATAAATACGACGAGTGCTGAAAAAATCAAGTTTTGCAACGAGTTGCTTACAACATTTTTTGCAATTTCGAAAAACGCGGAATTATATGTCAAACATTCATGTGTTTAGTAAATTCATCGTTCAAAACAAAAAAATATTGAAAAATGTTACTTTTCGATACTAGTGTTGAAAAGTTCAACTTTTCAGCACCCATTTCAGTGCTGAAAAGTTCAACTTTTCAGCACTGTTATTGAAAGGTATTTATTTTCCATTCTGTTATTTTTGGTAGGGAAAAGTAGGCCGTTTCGGTTTTCCAGAAGGACAGGAAAAGTTGACAGTTTCACAGTGGAATTGCAAAAAAATACTTAATCTTTTTGGCTTTAAAAAATGCACCTAAAATCATTTTTTTAATTACATTACCATCGAAATATAACTTTTCCACCACGCGGTCACCAACCAGCCGCATCAAAGAGTTTTCCTATATAATTACGACAATGTTTGACCCGGTCCAGCACACCCCCACAATTTTTTCTCAAGGGGCCGTGCCTTTCATCTTGTCAAGGTGAAAAGTATGCGCCGGAAAATGGAAATAAAAAAGTCGCGCTCCAATTTGGGGCCACGGAGCTTTTTGGGAAAGCTTGTGGGAAAAGCAAAAAAAAACTTCAACTGGCCAACAGAGCCGTGCCCACCTTTTTATCAGTTTAAATGAGATCAACGTTAAGATGATGACCAAATTGCATTTTTAGTTTTTAAATAATAGGGAAGTCGCATTTTGTGTAATTAAATATAATTATTATGAGTATTTGCAGTTAAATTTTCCAGTGTTTCAGTAAACTAGACTTAAAACAAGACGAGATAAAAAAAAAACAGATTTTTACGATAATTGATCAGTTTGCAATCGATACCAATTTTAAAAACACACTTTAGCACGTTATTCAACCAGTTTCGCCGTAGAAAAACCGCAAAAATTAAGCAATTAATCCATCTGTCAGCCAGCTGCTTTCAACGCCCAGCCACCGCGATATATAATTATTAATTGAAATCATTGTTCACTTCACCACAACCCTCACACTCAGAACCGACTCCAGAACCGACTTTTCAAAATGGCTCCAGGCCAATGTTCTCATACATTATCCCTGTTCATTTTTTAATGAAAAAAAAAATCCTGCCGATAGGGGCCTCAATATGCAGAAGCTATTCTTCTTTAAAAGGTTTTCGGAAATTATTTAATTGGTAAGAGTAATTAACAGAAGAGATTTCAAAATCCATTTTGAAAGCTCAAAAGTTCTGTTAAAAATATTATTTCAATTTTCCAATTATTTCATCAAATATCGTTTTTCAAAAAAAAAAAAACTCAAAATATGAATAAGCTTTTCCCCCGTAAAGCTCATAATCGATTACGATACATTGTTTCGCTTGCACCCCTTCGATTTCTCCTTATTCCCTGTCAAGCTTCCATTTCTTTTAAGCACTGGCAGGGTTGCCAGGGTTTTTTCCCTCTCTTTTTTTTTAAGGTGGTAATTGAACAAGAAACCGGAAAACCCCGGAATGTAGTGCAGCTGCCAATTTTGTGTCCAACCACAGAGCTGAAACCACCCCCCAAAAAGGATCGACTCCAGTGGTGAATGAACAGCAGTGACACGTGTGTGAGTGTGTGACTGAATGAGTGCAAAAAAACGAAACGAAAAAGATCCACTGCCACTAGTGGGTAAAGAATTTCATTATCGTACCGTGAGAGTAGGGGAAGTGAAGCAACGTGAATGATTTAGTGATTCTGGTTAAAGGTACGGTTCGGGAATATTCTATGCTAATTGCAAAAGTATTTGTATTTAAAAAAACCCGACCGATCCCATTACAAAGATTAAAAAAAAATAAAAAAATGGGTTTGGACTTCAAATCAGTTTCCAATTTCAAATCTGTCATATAGAAAGATGTTGACACCATTCGAAATATTGCAATCAAATTCAAGACCATCACCGGGCTGCGTCTTGAAATATAAAATTGTATTTTTTAAATGTTATCTTATTATTGCGCATTTTGCACTTTACTAGAGTCTTGCGCAATTATTTTCATCACAGAGCAGTTCTCTAGGATTTCGGTCATTCGATTTTTTTTTGTATTTTTTAATCGGACTGAAACTTTTTTGGTGCCTTCGGTATGCCCAAAGAAGCCATTTTGCATCATTAGTTTGTCCATAAAATTTTCCATACAAATTTGGCAACTGTCCATACAAAAATGATGTATGAAAATTCAAAAATCTGTATCTTTTGAAGGAATTTTTTGATCGATTTGGTGTCTTCGGCAAAGTTGTAGGTATGGATACAGACTACACTGAAAAAAAATGATACACTGTAAAAAAAATTTGGTTATTTTTTTAATTTAACTTTTTATCACTAAAACTTGATTTGCAAAAAAAACACTATTTTAAATTTTTTGATATCTTTTAGAGGACATAAAATGCCAACTTTTCAGAAATTTCCAGGTTGTGCAAAAAATCTTTGAGCTAGTTATGAATTTTTGAATCAATACTATTTTTTTCAAAAAATCGAAATATTCGTTGCAAAACAATTTCAACTTCATTTTTCGATGTAAAATCAAATTTGCAATCAAAAAGTACTTTAGTGATATTTTGATAAAGTGCACCGTTTTCAAGTTAAATCCATATTTAGGTGACTTTTTCAAAATAGTCGCAGTTTTTCATTTTTTTTAATTAGTGCACATGTTTGCACACTTTTGGCAAAAATATTTTTGAAAAGCTGAGAAAATTCTCTATATTTTGCTTATTGGGACTTTGTTGATACGACCTTTAGTTGCTGAGATATTGCAATGCAAAGGTTTAAAAACAGGAAAATTGATGTTTTCTAAGTCTCACCCAAACAGCCCACCATTTTTTATTGTCGATATCTCAGCAAGTAATGATCCGATTTTCAATGTTAATGTATGAAAAATTTGTGAAATTTCCGATCTTTTCGAAAACAATATTTTCAAAAATTTTAAACCAAGACTAACATTTTAAAAGGGCGTAATATTGAATGTTTGGCCCTTTTGAAATGTTCGTTTTGATTTGAAAATTTTGAAAATATTGTTTTCGAAAAGATCCGAAAATTTCACAAATGTTTCATATTTCAACATTGAAAATTGGACCATTACTTGCTGAGATATCGACATTGAAAAATGGTGGGTTGTTTGGATGAGACTTAGAAAACATCAATTTTCCTGTTTTTAAACCTTTGCATTGCAATATCTCAGCAACTGAAGGTCGTATCAACAAAGTCCCAAGAAGCAAAATATAGAGATTTTTCTCAGCTTTTCAAAAATATTTTTTCCAAAAGTGTGCAAACATGTGCACTAATTTTAAAAAATAAAAAATTGCGACTATTTTGAAAAAAAGTCACCTAAATATGGATTTAACTTGAAAACGGTGCACTTTATCAAAATTTCACTAAAGTACTTTTTGATTGCAAATTTGATTTTACATCGAAAAATGAAGTTGAAAAATTTTTGCGACCAATATTTCGATTTTATGAAAAAATCAGTATTTATTAAAAAAATCATAACTCAGTCAAAGATTTTTTGCACAACCTGGAAATTTCTGAAAAGTTGGCATTTTAAGTTCTCTAAAACAAACCAAAAAATAAAAAAAATTAAATTATGTTTTTTGCAAATCAAGTTTTAGTGATAAAAAGTTAAATTAAAAAAATCACCAATTTTTTTTTACAGTGTATCATTTTTTTCAGTGTAGTCTGTATCCATACCTTCAACTTTGCCGAAGACACCAAATCGATCAAAAAATTCTTTCAAAAGATACAGATTTTTGAATGTTCATGCATCATTTTTGTATGGACAGCTGCCTAATTTGTATGGAAAATTTTATGGACAAACTAATGATGCAAAATGGCTTCTTTGGGCATACCGAAGGCACCAAAAAAGTTTCAGTCGGATTAAAAAATACAAAAATTAAAATTGAAGAAAAAAGACCGATCTCGTAGAGAATTGCTCAACAGTATTTTTTCATCACAGTGATATGAATTATGAAACGGAATCCAATTCAAATCGTTTACGTATTCCGTTTCAAACGCAACAACCGGTACGTACACGGAATCGGTTGTTGCTTTTGAAACGGAATACGTAAACGATTCGAATTGCATTCCGTTTCAGAATTCCGATTGAGTTAACCAGGGGGGCGACATCTATATCTCACAACAGGCAGCTCGCCCGTAGCCAACACAAGCTGTCAACATCGGCACCAAAACAAAAGGGAGTGTATGTTTCTGAGGTGATTTTTATTAATTTATTTGAAAAATAAACTACTTAAGTTGGGATTATTAAGCACACATCGGGCCGATGACCTCATTTAAAGTATTACTTTTATCACATGAAACATTTAACTTAACTACTGTGTAATTTGACTTTTACTACAGTAATTCTTTTAACAAAAATTGAATTATAATTAAAAAAAATATTTTTGTTTTCACTGTGCGCAGTTTGCGCGCGTTATTAATCTCAATCACCCAAGATGGCGGCCTTTAGCATCCCCCTGATAAAAACCGAAAAAAAAACTCTGTGCATTGTTGTCACTCTTCATATGAAAGAAGTTTTAATCTTGTCATGATATCTTGACACATCCTGAAAATTGCTGTAAGTGCGACAAAAGTCAAAGGGATTTCAGGTCAGAATGCGTCTAACACAAGTACGAGCTCGACTACCGTAAACATTTCTAATCATAACTCGGGACTCCGGCAACCAAACTTCAGGACGATGCACAGAATGGTCAACCAAACAAAACGTGTTTGTTATTGTTTACATTGCGTGCTCTAATTTTGTTTGTTCGTTTGTGCGTTTTTCTAGAAACATCAAAAAGCGACGTGCGTCAAGTTAGCACGACAGCGTCGAAGTGCAGTAGATAAGCAGTTAATGAAGGATTTGCTCATTTGATTTTTTTTTGAAAATCGTACGCCCCCTGGCTCGATTCTTTAGGTAAAAATAAATAAGTTACTGTGCCAATTTTGAGCCAAATCAGTTAAGGGTTAAGGGTCGCTTTTTATCGTTGATGTTTGTATGGAAAAAATCGAAAAAAATGTATGGGGCAAAGCAAAAATATCTAAATTCTGCCGAAAGGTGGCGTTAAATTTGTCGGATCATTGTCAAATGTGAGATTCATTTGTAAAATTGTTTGTTTGTTTGTTTATTAAGTATCAACTATATTGTTTGTATGTCAAACAACTTTGTCAAAGATCGTAAAACGATCCGAGTTAACCCTGACGAGTTATTTGCGATTTAAAGATGACGTTTTTGTATGAAAATATATTTTTTTCACCAACTTAAACGATAAAAAGCGACCCTTAAGGCTTGAGGTCAGGCCGGCGGGGCGGTTTTTTCGCTTTTTTGTTTACGTTATTGTCGCTCTCAGCGCGAGCGGCGAATGCGACGAAAACTCTCCCGTTGCTGTGCCGTGCTGCCAGTATGTGTGTTCTGCACTATAGTCAAGATACGATTTCAAAAAAGGTGTTTATTTTTGATATCAAGAAGCAAATTACACTAATTTGGGGTCGCTGAACTCGAATATGACTTCAAAAATACTCCAAAGTACACAGACAATGTGTAATCCAAGATGGCGTCCAATATGGCGTTAGTAGAATATTAGAAATATTTATACAGAAATTTACCAAGCAATCAGCATCTCAAATTTAACAAATTTTGGGTCGCTGAACTCAAATATGACTTCAAAAAAAAAAACAAAGTACACAGGAAATGTGTAATACAAGATGGCGTCCAATATGGCGGTAGTAGAATATTGAAAATGTTTATACAGAAATTTAGCAAGCAATCAGCATCTCAAATTTAACAAAATTGGGATCGCTGAACTCAAATATGACCTCAAATATACTCCAAAGTACACAGGAAATGTGTAATCCAAGATGGCGTCCAATATGGCGGTAGTAGAATATTGTAAATATTTATACAGAAATTTAGCAAGCATTCAGCATCTCAAATTTAACAAATTTTGGGTCGCTGAACTCAAATATGACCTCAAAAATAATCCAAAGTACATAGGAAATGTGTAATCCAAGATGGCGTCCAATATGGCGGTAGTAGAATATTGGAAATATTTATACAGAAATTTACCAAGCAATCAGCATCTCAAATTTAACTAATTTGGGGTCGCTGAACTCAAATATGACTTCAAAAATACTCCAAAGTACACAGACAATGTGTAATCCAAGATGGCGTCCAATATGGCGGTAGTAGAATATTGAAAATGTTTATACAGAAATTTAGCAAGCAATCAGCATCTCAAATTTAACAAAATTGGGATCGCTGAACTCAAATATGACCTCAAAAATACTCCAAAGTACACAGGAAATGTGTAATCCAAGATGGCGTCCAATATGGCGGTAGTAGAATATTGTAAATATTTATACAGAAATTTAGCAAGCATTCAGCATCTCAAATTTAACTAATTTGGGGTCGCTGAACTCAAATATGACCTCAAAAATACTCCAAAGTACACAGGAAATGTGTAATCCAAGATGGCGTCCAATATGGCGGTAGTAGAATATTGAAAATGTTTATACAGAAATTTAGCAAGCAATCAGCATCTCAAATTTAATTAATTTGGGGTCGCTGAACTCAAATATGACCTCTAAAATAATCCAAAGTACATAGGAAATGTGTAATCCAAGATGGCGTCCAATATGGCGGTAGTAGAATATTGAAAATGTTTATACAGAAATTTAGCAAGCAATCAGCATCTCAAATTTAATTAATTTGGGGTCGCTGAACTCAAATATGACCCCAAAAATACTCCAAAGTACACAGACAATGTGTAATCCAAGATGGCGTCCAATATGGCGGTAGTAGAATATTGGAAATATTTATACAGAAATTTAGCAAGCAATCAGCATCTCAAATTTAACAAATTTTGGGTCGCTGAACTCAAATATGACCTCAAAAATAATCCAATGTACATAGGAAATGTGTAATCCAAGATGGCGTCCAATATGGCGGTAGTAGAATATTGAAAATGTTTATACAGAAATTTAGCAAGCAATCAGCATCTCAAATTTAACAAATTTTGGGTCGCTGAACTCAAATATGACCCCAAAAATACTCCAAAGTACACAGGAAATGTGTAATCCAAGATGGCGTCCAATATGGCGGTAGTAGAATATTGGAAATATTTATACAGAAATTTAGCAAGCAATCAGCATCTCAAATTTAACAAATTTTGGGTCGCTGAACTCAAATATGACTTCAAAAAAAAACAAAGTACACAGGAAATGTGTAATACAAGATGGCGTCCAATATGGCGGTAGTAGAATATTGAAAATGTTTATACAGAAATTTAGCAAGCAATCAGCATCTCAAATTTAACAAAATTGGGATCGCTGAACTCAAATATGACCTCAAATATACTCCAAAGTACACAGGAAATGTGTAATCCAAGATGGCGTCCAATATGGCGGTAGTAGAATATTGTAAATATTTATACAGAAATTTAGCAAGCATTCAGCATCTCAAATTTAACAAATTTTGGGTCGCTGAACTCAAATATGACCTCAAAAATAATCCAAAGTACATAGGAAATGTGTAATCCAAGATGGCGTCCAATATGGCGGTAGTAGAATATTGGAAATATTTAAACAGAAATTTAGCAAGCAATCAGCATATCAAATTTAACAAATTTTGGGTCGCTGAACTCAAATATGACTTCAAAACTACTCCAAAGTACACAGGAAATGTGTAATCCAAGATGGCGTCCAATATGGCGGTAGTAGAATATTGAAAATGTTTATACAGAAATTTAGCAAGCAATCAGCATCTCAAATTTAACAAATTTTGGGTCGCTGAACTCAAATATGACCTCAAAAATAATCCAAAGTACATAGGAAATGTGTAATCCAAGATGGCGTCCAATATGGCGGTAGTAGAATATTGGAAATATTTAAACAGAAATTTAGCAAGCAATCAGCATCTCAAATTTAACAAATTTTGGGTCGCTGAACTCAAATATGACTTCAAAAATACTCCAAAGTACACAGGAAATGTGTAATCCAAGATGGCGTCCAATATGGCGGTAGTAGAATATTGAAAATGTTTATACAGAAATTTAGCAAGCAATCAGCATCTCAAATTTAACAAAATTGGGATCGCTGAACTCAAATATGACCTCAAAAATACTCCAAAGTACACAGGAAATGTGTAATCCAAGATGGCGTCCAATATGGCGGTAGTAGAATATTGTAAATATTTATACAGAAATTTAGCAAGCATTCAGCATCTCAAATTTAACTAATTTGGGGTCGCTGAACTCAAATATGACCTCAAAAATAATCCAAAGTACATAGGAAATGTGTAATCCAAGATGGCGTCCAATATGGCGGTAGTAGAATATTGAAAATGTTTATACAGAAATTTAGCAAGCAATCAGCATCTCAAATTTAATTAATTTGGGGTCGCTGAACTCAAATATGACCCCAAAAATACTCCAAAGTACACAGGAAATGTGTAATCCAAGATGGCGTCCAATATGGCGGTAGTAGAATATTGTAAATATTTATACAGAAATTTAGCAAGCATTCAGCATCTCAAATTTAATTAATTTGGGGTCGCTGAACTCAAATATGACCTCAAAAATAATCCAAAGTATACAGGCAATGTGTAATCCAACATGGCGTCCAATATGGCGGTAGTAGAATATGGCGGTAGCAGGATATTGGAATTACTTATACAGAAATGTATAAATGATTCCAACCAGGTCGCTAAACTCGAATATGAACTCAAAAATACTCCAAAGTACACAGGGAATGTGCAATCCAAGATGGCGTCGTTCTGTATGCTTTGGAGTATTTTTGAAGTCATATTTGAGTTTAGCAAACTCAAATTAGTTGAGCTGGTGATTGCCTGTTACATTCCCGTTTATTTTATTTTTTCAATATTATATCACCGCCATATTGGACGCCATGTTGAATTGCACATTCCCTGTGTACTTTGGAGTATTTTTGAGGTCATATTCGAGTTTAGCGACCGGGTTGGATTCATTTACACAATTCTGTATAAATAATTGCTAAATTCTATTACCGCCATATTTTTATATTTTTATATTTTTATATTTTTATATTTTTATATTTTTATATTTTTATATTTTTATATTTTTATATTTTTATATTTTTATATTTTTATATTTTTATATTTTTATATTTTTATATTTTTATATTTTTATATTTTTATATTTTTATATTTTTATATTTTTATATTTTTATATTTTTATATTTTTATATTTTTATATTTTTATATTTTTATATTTTTATATTTTTATATTTTTATATTTTTATAGTTTTATATTTTTATATTTTTATATTTATATATTTTTATATTTTTATATTTTTACGACGGTAGATCCATGGGCCGTAACTCCACGTATCGGTAGACAAGTCCCTGAACCTCCCTGAAGATATCCGAATATGATCTGCATAGCAAACTAAAATTAGTTGAGCTGGTGATTGCCTGTTACATTCCCGTTTATTTTTTTTCAATATTATATCACCGCCATATTGGACGCCATGTTGAATTGCACATTCCCTGTGTACTTTGGAGTATTTTTGAGGTCATATTCGAGTTTAGCGACCGGGTTGGAATCATTTACACAATTCTGTATAAATAATTGCTATATTCTATTACCGCCATATTTTTATATTTTAATATTTTTATATTTTTATATTTTTATATTTTTATATTTTTATATTTTTATATTTTTATATTTTTATATTTTTATATTTTTATATTTTTATATTTTTATATTTTTATATTTTTATATTTTTATATTTTTATATTTTTATATTTTTATATTTTTTTATTTTTATATTTTTATATTTTTATATTTTTATATTTTTATATTTTTATATTTTTATATTTTTATATTTTTATATTTTTATATTTTTATATTTTTATATTTCTATATTTTTAAATTTTTTGTTTTTATATTTTTATATTTTTATATTTTTATATTTTTATATTTTTATATTTTTATATTTTTATATTTTTATATTTTTATATTTTTATATTTTTATATTTTTATATTTTTATATTTTTATATTTTTATATTTTTATATTTTTATATTTTTATATTTTTATATTTTTATATTTTTATATTTTTATATTTTTATATTTTTATATTTTTATATTTTTATATTTTTATATTTTTATATTTTTATATTTTTATATTTTTATATTTTTATATTTTTATATTTTTATATTTTTATATTTTTATATTTTTATATTTTTATATTTTTATATTTTTATATTTTTATATTTTTATATTTTTATATTTTTATATTTTTATATTTTTATATTTTTATATTTTTATATTTTTATATTTTTATATTTTTATATTTTTATATTTTTATATTTTTATATTTTTATATTTTTATATTTTTAAATTTTTTTATTTTTTTATTTTTATATTTTTATATTTATTTTTTTTTATTTTTATATTTCTATATTTTTTTGTTTTTTTATTTTTATATTTTTATATTTTTATATTTTTGTATTTTTATATTTTTGTTTTTTTGTATTTTTGTATTTTTGTATTTTTGTATTTTTGTATTTTTGTATTTTTGTATTTTTGTATTTTTGTATTTTTGTATTTTTGTATTTTTGTATTTTTGTATTTTTGTATTTTTGTATTTTTGTATTTTTGTATTTTTGTATTTTTGTATTTTTGTATTTTTGTATTTTTGTATTTTTGTATTTTTGTATTTTTGTATTTTTGTATTTTTGTATTTTTGTATTTTTGTATTTTTGTATTTTTGTATTTTTGTATTTTTGTATTTTTGTATTTTTGTATTTTTGTATTTTTGTATTTTTGTATTTTTGTATTTTTGTATTTTTGTATTTTTGTATTTTTGTATTTTTGTATTTTTGTATTTTGTATTTTTGTATTTTTGTATTTTTGTATTTTTGTATTTTTGTATTTTTGTATTTTTGTATTTTTGTATTTTTGTATTTTTGTATTTTGTATTTTTGTATTTTTGTATTTTTGTATTTTTGTATTTTTGTATTTTTGTATTTTTGTATTTTTGTATTTTTGTATTTTTGTATTTTTGTATTTTTGTATTTTTGTATTTTTGTATTTTTGTATTTTTGTATTTTTGTATTTTTGTATTTTTGTATTTTTGTATTTTTGTATTTTTGTATTTTTGTATTTTTGTATTTTTGTATTTTTGTATTTTTGTATTTTTGTATTTTTGTATTTTTGTATTTTTGTATTTTTGTATTTTTGTATTTTTGTATTTTTGTATTTTTGTATTTTTGTATTTTTGTATTTTTGTATTTTTGTATTTTTGTATTTTTGTATTTTTGTATTTTTGTATTTTTGTATTTTTGTATTTTTGTATTTTTGTATTTTTGTATTTTTGTATTTTTGTATTTTTGTATTTTTGTATTTTTGTATTTTTGTATTTTTGTATTTTGTATTTTTGTATTTTTGTATTTTTGTATTTTTGTATTTTTGTATTTTTGTATTTTTGTATTTTTGTATTTTTGTATTTTTGTATTTTTGTATTTTTGTATTTTTGTATTTTTGTATTTTTGTATTTTTGTATTTTTGTATTTTTGTATTTTTGTATTTTTGTATTTTTGTATTTTTGTATTTTTGTATTTTTGTATTTTTGTATTTTTGTATTTTTGTATTTTTGTATTTTTGTATTTTTGTATTTTTGTATTTTTGTATTTTTGTATTTTTGTATTTTTGTATTTTTGTATTTTTGTATTTTTGTATTTTTGTATTTTTGTATTTTTGTATTTTTGTATTTTTGTATTTTTGTATTTTTGTATTTTTGTATTTTTGTATTTTTGTATTTTTGTATTTTTGTATTTTTGTATTTTTATAATTTTGTATTTTTGTGTTTTTTATTTTTGTATTTTTGTATTTTTGTATTTTTGTATTTTTGTATTTTTGTATTTTTGTATTTTTGTATTTTTGTATTTTTGTATTTTTGTATTTTTGTATTTTTGTATTTTTGTATTTTTGTATTTTTGTATTTTTGTATTTTTGTATTTTTGTATTTTTGTATTTTTGTATTTTTGTATTTTTGTATTTTTGTATTTTTGTATTTTTGTATTTTTGTATTTTTGTATTTTTGTATTTTATACTCCTGGGACTCTACAAATGACCAAAAATATCTTTACATTTAGGTAGACTAGTATCCGAATCTCCTTGAGGCTATCCGGATATGATCTGAGGTCAAAAACTACCGACCTCAACTTTGTTACGACGGTAGATCCATGGGCCGTAACTCCACGTATCGGTAGACAACTCCCTGAACCTCCCTGAAGATATCCGGATATGATCTGAGGTCAAAAACCACCCACCTCTGCCTTGTTACGATGGTAGATCGATGGACCGTAACTCCCGGGACTCTACAGAAGACCCAGAACATCACCACGTATCGGTAGACAAGTCCCTGAGCCTCCCTGAAGATATCCGGATATGATCTAGGGTCAAAAACCACCGATCTCTGCCTTGTTACAACGGTAGATCCATGGGCCGTTACTCCACGTATCGGTAGACAAGTCCCTGAGCCTCCCTAAAGATATCCAAATATGATCTGAGGTCAAAAACCACCCACCTCTGCCTTGTTACGATGGTAGATCGATGGACCGTAACTCCCGGGACTTTACAGAAGACCCAGAACATCACCACGTATCGGTAGACAAGTCCCTGAATCTCCCTGAAGATATCCGGATATGATCTGGGGTCAAAAACCACCGATCTCTGCCTTGTTACGACGGTAGATCCATGGGCCGTAACTCCACGTATCGGTAGACAACTCCCTGAACCTCCCTGAAGATATCCGAATATGATCTGAGGTCAAAAACCACCCACCTCTGCCTTGTTACGATGGTAGATCGATGGGCCGTAACTCCCGGGACTCTACAGAAGACCCAGATCATCATCACGTATCAGTAGACAAGTCCCTGAACCTCCCTGAGGCTATCCGGATATGACGTGAGGTCAAAAACTACCGACCTCTGCCTTGTTATGACTATTGACCCATGGGCCGTAACTACCGGGAATCTACAGAGGACCCCGATCATCATCACGTATCAGTAGACAAGTCCCTGAACCTCCCTGAGGCTATCCGGATATGACGTGAGGTCAGGAACCAACCACCTCAACCTTGTTACGATGGTAGATCCTTGGGCCGTAACTCCCGGGACTCTACAGAAGACCCAGAACATTACCACGTATCGGTAGACAAGTCCCTGAGCCTCCCTGAAAATATTCGGATATGATCTGAGGTCAAAACCACCGACCTCTGCCTTGTTACGACGGTAGATCCATGGGCCGTAACTCCCGGGACTCTACAGAGGACCCAGATCATCATCACGTATCAGTAGACAAGTCCCTGAACCTCCATGAAGCTATCCGGATATGACGTGAGGTCAAAAACTACCGACCTCTGCCTTGTTACGACGGTAGATCCATGGGCCGTAACTCCCGGGACTCTACAGAAGACCCAGATCATCATCACGTATCAGTAGACAAGTCCCTGAACCTCCCTGAGGCTATCCGGATATGACGTGAGGTCAAAAACTACCGACCTCTGCCTTGTTATGACTATTGACCCATGGGCCGTAACTACCGGGACTCTACAGAGGACCCAGATCATCATCACGTATCAGTAGACAAGTCCCTGAACCTCCCTGAGGCTATCCGGATATGACGTGAGGTCAAGAACCAACCACCTCTACCTTGTTACGATGGTAAATTCATGGGCCGTAACTCCCGGGACTCTACAGAAGACCCAGAACATCACCACGTATCGGTAGACAAGTCCCTGAGCCTCCCTGAAAATATTCGGATATGATCTGAGGTCAAAACCACCGACCTCTGCCTTGTTACGACGGTAGATCCATGGGCCGTAACTCCCGGGACTCTACAGAAGACACAGAACATCACCACGTATCGGTAGACAAGTCCCTGAACCTCCCTGAAGATATCCGGATATGATCTGGGGTCAAAAACCACCGATCTCTGCCTTGTTACGACGGTAGATCCATGGGCCGTAACTCCCGGGACTCTACAGAAGACCCAGAACATCACCACGTATCGGTAGACAAGTCCCTGAGCCTCCCTGAAGATATCCGGATATGATCTGGGGTCAAAAACCACCGACCTCTGCCTTGTTACGACGGTAGATCCATGGGCCGTAACTCCCGGGACTCTACAGAAGACACAGAACATCACCACGTATCGGTTGACAAGTCCCTGAACCTCCCTGAAGATATCCGGATATGATCTGGGGTCAAAAACCACCGATCTCTGCCTTGTTACGATGGTAGATCCATGGGCCGTAACTCCCGGGACTCTACAGAAGACACAGAACATCACCACGTATCGGTTGACAAGTCCCTGAACCTCCCTGAGGCTATCCGGATATGACGTGAGGTCAGGAACCAACCACCTCTACCTTGTTACGACGGTAGACCCATGGGCCGTAATTTCCGGAAGTTCTTGGAGAACTTCAAACATCTCTACAGGAACAATAGAGTATCTTTGGATGACCTAAAATATCACTAAATACCAAATTCCCCGAGACACCCTGAAGCTACGCAAGCATGACCTCTAAGTCGAAAATCGTCTACCTCATACTAGTAGATGTCCGAAGGTTTGATGATAAAATCTTTTTCGACAAGCAACATACCATGATAACAAAACCCTTAGTCGACATAACAAGAAATCGACATAACTGACCACCGACATCCTATTTTGTCGACTCTCCCCAAAAATAGTATTACCAAATATTATGTTCAAAATAAAAAATATTGTACCATAAACTTTTACGAAGAAATACAAGAAATTATTCTGGCATCACTGTAACCGGACCCAACAGCAGAAAAGCGGGAGAGAGCGTGAGAGTGCAAAAAAACACGTGGAAATATTTGCTTTCAAATTTTTTTTCGGAAATAGCCAAATATGCAAATATTTGTTAGGCAAACTATGACTTTCTATACACCAAATTGTAGGGAATTGTCTCGATTACAACCTAATAAAATATCATGCCTAAGTTTGTGTTTTATAAGTACAAAATATTCATGCGAATTCGACATAATACCAAAATATGCCACTAAATAGCCAATATTTTACGTAAAACTCAATGAATCATGTTCAAATTTTACCCAGAGATACTTTGGGATGTTGTCAACATATGTTAAAGACGGTTTTTTGAAAAACATCTTAGAATTCGAGAAATAAATATTCTCCCAAAAAATTTGGATTTGCTGCCCGATAGCCTTAACCGATTTCACTCCAAAATTTTTACAATTACTTATTTTTGCCTAAAAATTTGAATCAGGGGGTATCCCTGATGTTGATATTTTTATTGTCACCCTAGTGAGCATTAGGGTGACAAGAAAAATTGAAATTTTTGGAAAATATCAAGAGATACCCGCTGGCTCGATTCTTCATGCAATAATAAATAGATGGATAAGGGGTAATATGCCCCCCCTAAGAAAAAAACTGTGATTTTTCAAGCATTACAACATTTCTATGTCCTAAAACAGCTATTATTCTTAATCATCCATGTGAAAAAAGTCCTGAAAAACCTCAAAATTGTTTAAATACAAATTTCTAAAAACATTTTTGATTTATTCAATCAATCATGCGGGGCAAAATGCACCACAACAATGGGTCAAAATGCACCGGTTAAAAGCAGTTTTTCACTAGTCACCACTAGATGACACCGCAGTTTTTACAAAGGAGCATCACAGCGGTGCATTTTGCCCCGACCACGCTCATTGCATAAAATTTAGTTAAAAATATTTTTTCTAATGTTTTTAGACTCATCTATCTATAGAATAATGAAGTTTATTGCGAAAACTTTATAAATCAACACTTACAATATCAATAAATGCTTTTTATATTGTCCAAAAATCATTTTAAAAGTTCAATGAAAATTAGATCAAAACACAGCATTTTAAAGTTTTGCAATTAACTTTAGCTGTTTTTATCCTAAACTCAATAAATCGAAATCAAGTAGCCTACGATACTAATTTTTGTCCAGCATGGTTTTAAAATGTTAAGCTTCCAATTTCTATGATTTTTCTCCGGAAAATTCTTACCAATACCGAGAAAAGCAGAGGGTGCATTTTGCCCCGCGTGTGCATATTACCCCATCTCCCCCTATGGGGAAAATCGCCAAAAAGTATGGGGGAAAACATCCCCCATACTGAGTTGTAGGAAATTCAATTCCCTTATACTTTGTCGAAGGGTGCAAGAAAATCCGAGTTGATCCAGATGAGAAAAAAAGCAAAGCGATGAAACGGAACCGAATTATATACCGTAAACCGGGGTGACTTTGATAGTATTTCAATTTGTTTTTGGAATATATTTCAACAGGTAAAACATGTACTGGGGTAGGCCACACAAAGTTTTTTCAATAGTGTTTAGAAAAATAGTTACGTTAAAAATTCTCAGTTTGCATTCCGAGGTGACTTTGATAGTCATAGTTTTTCTTGTTAAAATCATATTTAAGATGTTCAAACTTTATTTGTACGTTAAATGTACCATCACTAAAGTGGGTGATATAGTTTTTAAGAAAAAATATCAATGTTTATATTTAGTTAACTAAGTTTATAATCTTTTTTACAAAAAACATATAAATTTTAGGTAAAATTGTTAAAAAGTCAGAATTTTGCCTGAAATTTTTTTAAAACTAGTTTTGTTCATGAAATTATCGATTTATATTGCATTTTATACTGAATTCGAAGCGCGAATCACAAGTTTTCACATTTTACATGAAACTTGTTCAACTGAAATTGCGTTTAAATTTGGAGATTATGTTGAATTGTGTTTCAAACACACAAATTATTTATTATTTACAAACTTATTTGATCTTCTCTTTGCGGAAAATTGTCCAAAGAATCCGAAAATGCATTCCGTTTTCCGATTCAAAATCATGTTCATTGAGAAAATCATGACACTTTGAGAAGTTTAAAATAATGACTTTCATCACATTTTTCTTAACTATAGTTAACTTACTTTATAAACTTTTAAATATTTTATGAAAAGTTCTATTTGAGGTACTTTGAACACTTCTCTAACATGGTCAGTATGATCCTAAACCATTCCGTACGTATTTTAATTCTACTCTTCATTTTTCGGAAAAATCGCAAACCTATCAAAGTCTGTCAAAGTCACCCCGTTTAACGGGACTTGAAATTATATAAAGGTTAAATACAGAGGTGACAGGTAGCCAGATAAATTTGGCATTGCCAGATTTTTGAAAATTTGGAAAAAAACTCTTTTTCTTCCACACTTTGTCTAATTGATGTATGTTGGTTATTTTGTGAAGGTATAATGTATAAAAAGTGAAAATACACCATTTTTGAACACAATTGCTTATTACTTTAAAAAAAAGTTGCTTGCCATGTTTTTTTTCCAGATTTTTTGCCAGATTTTTTTCTGTTCATACCTGGTAACCCTGGGTATATAGGAAGTATATAAGAAAATACTTTTTACTAAAAAAAAATCACCAAAAATCATAATCAACTCGGATAGTTTTGCACCCTTCGGCAAAGTTGTAGGGAATTGAATTTCCTACAAGATTCTCAAACTAGGACACTCACAATGAGTGAGTGATTAGTACATATTGCACTATAAATTAGAACGCTTGATTCAAATCAGAAAAGAGTTGAAATTGCAATTGCAGTTGTGGTTTTCCGAGAAAATTTCCCAATCGCCACTTCGTCGTAGTCCTACGGTCGAACAAACGGCATAAATCGCATACCCAGCGTTATTTTAATAATGCAACTATTGTCATTCAACATTCACCTCATTACTCGAATCTGATCCGCTTTAATATTTTAATCAACGACGGTGTGCGGCATGTATCATTTATCATATCCGTAAATCACATTAAATTAACCCGCACCTGTCGATTTTCCCTGACCTTTTGACATTTCCACAGCGAGTCCTGATTGGTGGCGTTGGCGGTGGTGACTATCATACCTGTTAACATTAAATTATGGCAGCATTCAAAAATTAATGAACCGCACGTTTATTTTTATTTCCACGCTAATTTGCGAGCTTTTTACCCACACTCTGGAAAATTGGCTTATTTATCCAATTTCTCGTCCGTTTCTCCACTCTTTCGCGAGAATGCTCTCTCGCCCATGAATGAACGCTTCGCTCTCCCGAACCGGTCCACTGGAAGCGCTCCCGAACCGGTTCGCCCGTCTTCGGCCAACTCGCCCAAACGCTGTGCTGCGCCGACGCGAGGTCGTTCGGGATTTTCGCAGCCGTTGTTCGGGTATTTCGCCGCCGGAAGGGGAACGTCCTCGCCTTCCAGCGGGCGACCTGGAACCCTGGAACCACCACGGCGATCGCCACGGACGGCCTCGGCCAACGTCAGTACGGTTGAGCTTCTCACGCGGTCCGTGTCGGTTCTTGGCGAAGCTCTGCGATTTTGCGGTTCTGGATATTGCGTTACGTCGCGAGTCACGACTACGTCGCGCGGGGTGGCAAATATTTTGGTCCGTCGGGGAACTTCCGGGTGTGGGAGCAAAAGGGAGAGGAGGCACCGGAAATCGAATCGACAGCGGAAAGAGGAAGAAGAATTTAAAGGTTGATTGAAAATTTGGTTGGGATTAAATTTTCGGTGGAATTTGAAGGCTCGGCGTTCGTCGGAAAAGGGGGTTACTGGGCCACAGCGGCGGCCAAGGTCCGGGAAGTGGTGATAGTGCCGGGAGATTAACGGAGCGTGATGTAACATCACAAAAGTGCCACTTGGCGTTCACTCTCACCGCAAAAGGTCGGAGCGTTTGTGTGCTGCGAAAAGAGCGGGAGTCAAGGTTGGGAACGAAGAGGCAGGGAGTGTTAATTTGACACGAGTTTGTTTTTAATTCTGAGTGCTCTGTCGAGTGTGGCAGTAATTAATGACAGCTCCCCGTGGGTCTTCTGCCTTTGCTAGTGTTTCGTCGAGGTGGGAAAAGTCTCCCCGGTGAATTGAAACCCGGAAAATCGTCCTGCTGAGCAAAAGGTCGTCGCACAGAAGAGTGGGGCGGTAAATCAAAAAGAAGAAACCTCGACGCGACACGACACGACACGGCAGGTTAGGAATCAGCTGGGAGCACTGCGAGAACTGCTGGTGTCATTAGTGAGCTTGCGGTAAAGGAGGAGAAGAAAGCGAAGAGGAAGGCGCTTCGTTTAGCGGCTTTGAATGAAGTGAGTGCACTCCTTCACTGGTTAGATGTTTCTGAATGGACTCCAGGCTGTAATGAGATGTAGTGGGTGGTGAATGCAGCTTGGAATGATAGTTTGGCTTCATAAGCTTTTCAACTGTTTTGACGTGCAGATGTGGATTTGATCTTTCTTGCAATTTTATTAAAACTCGAGTTATTTTTATTTAACATCTTTATTTAATTCTGTAGAATAACAGAGGCCACGATTTTTAAAATATTTGACTGTCTAAATTTTAGACCAAAGACTGAAGGTTAGGGTGGTCCAAATCCGGGCTTCCTCGGGGCTACCCCCTGAAATCAAAGATTGGCCTATCACTTAGCTAAATTCAAAATTTGAGCCCATTCTGACAACGGGAACCCCTCCCCCTAATCGTTTGAGGTTTGTATGGGAAAAATCTTAAAAATTTATGGTTTCAGTTTTCACCTGTAGAAAGCGCAATAGTTATCTAATTCTAACCATTTCTCAAACGTAAACCCTTTATTAAATTTAGAACAACTTTTCTCAAGGAATCATATTTTTAGGATTTTTTGCTGAAAAGATTTAAGCTTCCGGAAATGAACATTTCCGGCTTGTCTGCCTGGCCTGTTATGTTGCCCCTTACAGCTGGCCGCAGAAAATGGTCAGTTTTAGACGGTAATAGCTTCGCGGGAAAAATCATAAAAATATAGTGTCTTTAGGAAAGTTGTTTTAAACTCAATGAAGGTTCTACATCTGAGAAATGGTGTTGAACAGTTGCTTTTCTCCATACATTTTGACGATTTTTTTCCATACAAACTTCAAGCGATTAGATGGAGGAGATCCCGAGGTCAGAATGAGCTGAAATTTGGAAATAAACCTTAGTGATGGGCCAATCTTTGATTTCAGGGGGTAGTCACGAGAAAGCCAGGATTTGGACACCCCTACTGAAGGTCGATAGGATAACTTCTCTAAGGTCTATAACGCAACCACATTTCAGAGGTCTTTTTTGAACATTGACTGCATGTTTGTTTAAAATGGACTTCAAAGTCAAAAATAAGAATGACCCGTAAATCGAACAACGCTCAAATTGGGTTCTATCCCATTCCCCAGAATTCCATTCCCCAGAATGCCATTCCCCAGAATGCCATTCCCCAGAAATCCATTCCTCAGAAAAGTTTTTTTTGTTACGAATATACTTTATTTCAAAAAATGATCAGTTTTAAAGTGTGAAGTATTTAGATTTCGCCTTTATTGTGATAACTGCTGACAAAAGTTATATGTTTCCTTCTTTAAAGAAAGGAAAACTCTTGATATGTTATAATTGCTGACGAAAGTTGAATTTTCCCTTTAAAGTTGAATTTTCCTTTTTTTAAAGAAGGGAAAACTCTCTTGCCTGTCAGTATTTCTGACAAAAGTATAATTTCCCTTTAAAGCTGAATTTTGCCTTCTTTAAAGAAGGGACAACTCTATTGACTGTCTGCCAAAAGTTTAATTTTCCCTTTAAAGTAGAATTTTCCCTTCTTTAAAGAAGGGAAAACTCTGTTGACTTGTGATAACTGCAGCATGCTGACACAAGCTGAATTTTTCTTTAGCAGTTATCCGTAGTAAAGAGAGTTTTCCCTTCTTAAAGAATGAAAAAAATAAATTAGTGTCAGCAGTTATCACAAGTCGAGAAGGCTTCTTTAAACCGATTCTAATATTGAATTAATGTTGAAAATTTAATATCATTATGCCAATTGACCATTATGCGCCATTATGCCAAATTATGTTATGCCAAACGACGCTATACTAAATGGCATTAAATTAAATGGAACACTTAACATGTTTTTCAAGGTCCTAAATATT
Source organism: Culex pipiens pallens (assembly GCF_016801865.2). NCBI lineage: Eukaryota > Metazoa > Arthropoda > Insecta > Diptera > Culicidae > Culex > Culex pipiens. The sequence goes on from NC_068939.1 coordinate 116,317,134, forward strand.
TCTGGGGAATGGGTCATTCTGGGGAATGGAATTCTGGGGAATGGGATTTTGGGGAATGGGATAGAACCCTCAAATTGACTTGCGTTGAATCTCAGAGTATATTATCAACCAAAAGGGTCACTTTTTACAAGATTCTTTGTTGAATCTACACAGCAAAGAAAGTAGTAAGCTGTTTGTAAAAGGCCCGTGTGTAAAATAAATGTTGCATTATTTTAAGAAATTCTATAAAATATTACGTCCTGAAATGTGTAGCTCATCAGTATGGGTAATATACTTGACCGAAATGTCAAGCTCATATATGCGTTTATCCTTTCCATTCTTCATCGGTCTGATAGCCGAGCGGGCTAGGGCGTCAGTCCTTACTGTTTGTACTGAGTTTGATTCCCGTCGGTTGCAACTTTTTTTTTGTGTTTACAAAAATTGTTCACGAGGGTGATGTGCATGCTTTTGCATGCGATTTTACCATCGGATTTTTTTGCTATTTACCCATAAACTCTTTTTTGTTTTGCTATCAAAAAATGAAAATATTTTTTATAGACATTTAAAAATCGAACAAATAATTCCGAGATCAATTGTCACTGTTGCATCAACGCAAAAAAGAAAAAAAATGCATGCAATATGTGGAAAAGGCGAACCGCACTCATTATCTTCACAGCAAAAAATCCGATGGTAAAATCGCAATCAAAAGCATGCACATCACCTTCGTCAAAAAAGACACTTTATATTACACGCTTCAGAAAAGACCTAATCAAAATCACCTTCTCAAGATACACATTTTCATATACAGTCCAGGCTCGATTATCCGAAAGCATGGGACAAAAATTCCATCGCATTATCAAATTACACATTTTTTTTGTCTTTATTTTGATTGTCGAACTCAAGTATGACCCTTAAACTACGCTTAAGTTATTTAGGATTTTGAAATCCAAGATGGTGGCCAAAATGACGGTGATGAAATATTAAAAATGCATTTTGTGAATTAATAGTCAATCAACTATTAAAATTTGGTTAAAATGGGATCGCAAAACCAGATTTTTTTGTTATAAGTAATTATATAAAAAGTACAAAAACAAAATGGACAAAGTTTCAACCAAATCAAATTAAACATCCGCATCCACTTGGGCAAAATAAACGTGTCGATCGGTGTTTCTTATTATGAGCAATTGATTCCCCCCAACGAATAACATCACTAAATGATTTTTTAAGATTGTCACAATTCGATTTTTTTCTTTGCCTTCTCAAATTGTTTATGACGAGCAAACCTACATCCAATTCTGACAGGATTCAAAGAGCCGATTGGCATACGCTTCAGTTACATGTCCAAGCTTTTCCGCTGACGAGTGCAAAATTAAATCTCCACTCTGCAGCGATTTACATTTGCTCGTACCATGAGACACTAATGAGACACATCCCTTTCGCGCCTCGCTACATAATTAGAGCAACGCGCCAATTGACAGTGAGCGCACGTCAGCCTGTGACTGCGCGCCGTTTCCCAATTCACCCAACCGCCTATCATTACAACTGCCCAGAAGCACGGCCCCGAACGAGATATCCAGTGGCATGGGTTCCCTTTGCACCAGGGGCAGGAACATCCCCGGGATGAGGCCACTTTACTGGATGGATCACGGAAAATAATCGCACTAACGGAGAGGGAGTGAATTTGATTAGGCCTTTGCATATTTTTTCAACTTTATGTTCCCCTACCCCATTAGAAATTTCATCGAAAAATCAAGAAAAAAAATGCTGCAAATTGAAATTTTAATTGAAAATGTTTTTAACAGCCGGTTGTATACTTCTTAGGATTTCAATCAAATCAAGGTCGATCAAATAAGCATTTTTAACGCTTGTTGCTAAATTTTGGGACCCCATACAACCGATATTTTTAATAATTTATTGACATTTTGAAAATTGTGACAGTAGCATGCCTGTAACAATGTATTCAGCGTTTTGCGGTATACTTTGTTTGAAAAAAAAAAATGGAAATAAGGCTTGAAATTTGTTTTTTTTTGTATACTTAATGCAATTTTCTGATTTTTTAGAAAAATATAATCAGAGATGGTTAAGTTGGGCCATGATTTCTACAAGTAAAAAAACAATATCAAATTCAAAGTGATAAAAAGGGAAATTCAAAGTGTAGGGGTAATATATCTATTCCCAGCCTGCCAAGCGGTCGTGTCTAAATGATGCTGGATAAGCTGGAGTGTTCCTTGAAATTTTCTAAAACCAAGTACACCAACCAGTAGAGCAGCTTTTTGTGAACATTTCTGTTTAATTCGACTTTTACTAAAAGTTATTCTTATTTCATTTACGAGCATTTTACAAAAATATTTCCCAACTGTATTGTGGTCTGACGAGAATGCCCACGCAATTTCTTTTTTCGGCTGAGTTCTTTTTTCTTTCTACGCTCTTTTGCGTCTGTCTAATGCTGCCATTTGTGACGAAATATTAGGCAAACATTCACGACATAAACTTTTAAACATAATTGCAGCGGCCAAACTGTTTAATAAACTTTACAATTGGACCCGAAACTGGACTGAATGGAACAAATCCGGGAAAAATTCTTAAAAACAAGGTCGAGAAAATCAAATTCTTTTTTTTTTGATCAGCATCCCCAAGCACAGACTTTTGCTCTGAATTTGATTTTGAATCGATATGTATACGTGAAGAATGGTCTAACGTGAATATTTAATTAGAATATAGAACAGGGGTGACCAAAGATGGCCCGCGGGGCCAAACGTGGTCCGCGAGGTGATTTTTTGTGGCCCAGGGGTCCATTTTGAAAGATCTTGCAAAATGGTCCTTTAACCCATCTGTAAAGCGATTTTATATATTTTTTTTAAATTAAGGTTTAGTTTAAGTTTTTGTAAACCTTAATATTTTTGGTATCGTCATCAAAGGTGACATTGGGTCATTCAAATTTCAGATCTTTTGTGTGACCCAATCTCACCCCCAAACCCAATGTCACCCCTGATGACGGTAATATAAAAGTCGACACAAATAATTTTTGTTGGAAAATCTTTCTTATTGAATGTTTAAATGTGATTGAAAATTGTAGTTTCGTCAAAATTTTCATCAAACTTATCTGAAAATGAGTTTTAAAGCATGAGCATGAGCATGAGAGACCACCCATGGTTGTCCTTCTCCGTTGCTGAACAGGACCGTAATATCCTATCAATACAACTGACCATACGCTTAAACGATCTAATGGTGTTTCCCTTATCAACAGCATGTATGAATGCGTTGAAAAGATAAAACATCAAGATCATTAAAACTAGATCTGAAGCAAATAGGTTACAGTCATTGGCCACCAACGGCGCCCGCCATGTCAGTTTGTAGATCTCGGGGGGATTGGGACGGGAATGTTAGTTAGCACAGGTTGCTACAAAGGGTGGGTTCTATACGATATCCACACCCCCACGTGTGCCGGAAAACTACTTCTACTTGGGATTTTGTTAGTGGGAAAGGGTAATGGCCAGGATTCATCATAAAGGATGATGATGCGACCCAATAATCAATAAATTTTGTTTAATGATGTGATGTATTATGCATTCTCAAGGCAAACAGTCGAAGGATGCGGATGAGATTATTCCCGGTTATTTGGTGTTGAGTTTAGCATAAATGATTCAATCTTAGACAGCCGGCTGTGGAAAGATAAATCCAAATAAAATGCGAAAACGCGAAACCGCTCGGACCGAAAAACACACACAATCGGGGGGAAAAAAGACGGAAACGGCAACGAAAATCCGGCTTGTTTACCGCGACGCGAACCGTTCAAATTCTTCAAAGCAACTGTCAAACATCCCGAAATCACCCGGGACGAAATACACACACAATCGGGGGGGAAACAGAGACGGAAACGGCAACGAAAATCCGGCTTGTTTACCGCGACGCGAACCGTTCAAATTCTCCAAAGCAACTCATTATCTGAAAATGAGTTTTAAAACGTTCAAACTTGATTAAAGTAGACAACTTTAAAAATAGCAAAAATATAGATATTCCATACTTATTAACATTTTATTGAGGCAGATCAAAATTTACTCAAATTTTAATTGAAATTCGAGGAATAATCCATTTTCATCGCTATATCATTTAAGTTGCAATTTAGGCCGTTGCAAATACTTTTAAGTTTTTGTGGCCCCTTTAAAATTGGCTTTAAAAAATCAGGGAACAAATGACATATTTTGAAAAAACACTGCAACATTTCAATGGAACTAGACGTGAGCAATTCTCTACGAAATCGGCCTTGTTTTTATAATTTTAATTTGTGTATTTTAAATCCGGATGAAACTTTTGTGGTGCTTTCGGTATACCCAAAGGAGCCATTCTGCATCATTAGTTACAAAAATGATGCATGAAAGTTCAAAAATCTGTATCTTTTGAAGGATTTTTTAGATCGATTTGGTGTCTTCAGCAAATTGTAGGTATGGATAAAGACTACACTGAAAAAAAATGATACACGGTAAAAAAATGGTGATTTTTAATTTCACTTTTTGTCACTTAAACTCGATTTGCAAAAAAAAACACTATTTTTAATTTTTTTTAAATGTTTTAGAGGACTTAAAATGCCAACTTTTCAGAAATTACCGGTTGTGCAAAAAATCTTTGAGCGAGTTATAATTTTTTGAATCAATACTGTTTTTAAAAAAAATCGAAATATTGGTCGAAAAAAATTTAAGCTGTATTTTTCGATGTAAAATCAAATTTGCAATCAAAAAGTACTTCAGTGAAATTTTGATAAAGTGCACCGTTTTCAAGTTAAAACCATTTTTAGGTGACATTTTTGAAAAAAGTAGCAGTTTTTATTTTTTTTATAAATTTTGCAGATGTTTGCCCACTTTTGAAAAAAATATTTTTTGAAAGCAGAGAAAATTCTCTATATTTTGCTTTTTTGAATTTTGTTGATACGACCCTTAGTTGCTGAGATATTGCCATGCAAGTGTTTAAAAACAGGAAAATTTATGTTTTCTAAGTCTCATCCAAACAACCCACCATTTTCTAATGTTGATATCTCAGCAACTAATGGTCCGATTTACAATGTTAAAAATGAAACATTCGTGAAATTTTCCGATCTTTTCGAAAAAAAAAATTTTCAACATTTTTAAACCAAGACTAACATTTAAAAAGGGCGTAATATTGATGTTTGGCCCTATTGAAACGTTAGTCTTGCTTTAAAAATATCATATTGTATAATTTTTTTCATTTTTTATAATAGTAAATTGGACCATTAGTTGCTGAGATATCGACGTGAGAAAATGGTGGGTTGTTTGGGTGAGACTTAGACAACATCAATTTTTCTGTTTTTAAATCTTTGCATGGCATATCTCAGCAACTTAGTGTCGTATCAACAAAGTTCAAAAAAGCACTAATTTAAAATAATGAAAAACTGCGACTATTTGCAAAAAAGTTACCTAAAATTGGCTTTAACTTGAAAATGGTACAATTTATCAAAATTTCATTAGAGTACATTTTGATTGCAATTTGATTTTACATCAAAAAATTAAGTTGAAATTTTTTTGCGACCAATAATTCGATTTTTTTGAAAACATCAGCATTAATTAAAAAATTCATAACTCTGTCAAAGATTATTTGCACAAACTGGAAATTTCTGAAAAGTTTGCATTTGATATCCCCTAAAACATATATAAAAATTAAAAATAGTGTTTTTTTGCAAATAAAGTTTTAGTTACAAAAAGTGAAATAACTTGATCAACGGGATTGGTGTTTGATAGTTTTGGTCACCGAGAATTTTTGTTTTTTGGCTTTAGTTGATGTTTTTCGGTGAGAAATGACCGAAAAACATCAACTAAAGCCAAAAAACAAAAAGTGAAATAAAAAATCACCAAAAAATGTTTTCACCGTGTATCATATTTTTTCAGTGTAGTCCGTATCCATACCTACAACTTTGCCGAAGGCACCAAATCGATCAAAAATTCTTTCAAAAGATAAAGATTTTTGAATTTTCGTGCATCATTTTTGTATGGACAGCTGCCAAATTTGTATAGAAAATTATATGGATTATATGGATATAAACTAATAATGCAAAATGGCTTCTTTGGGCATACCGAAGGCACCAAAAAAGTTTCAGTCGGATTGAAAAATACAAAAAAAAATCGAATGACCGAAATCTGAGAGAATTGCTCACGTGCAATAGACTGAAAACTATTTAAAGTGCATTTTCCTGATTTGCTTATAATTTTTAGCCTGATTGAACCAGCTGAAAATATTTTGAATTTTTATTAAATTTCAATGTACAGTTACTAATTCGGTAAAATTTATTTTTTTCTTTAAAACTAGGTTTTGAGTGCGATGAAAATCAAGTGCATTGGTGTGTCATGATTAAGAAACATTATTTTTCATGAAAATATTGATTTTGTGGCTTTTTAATTTTTTTATTAAAAAAATATGTTGGGAGAATGTCATGTATTTTTCTCTAATATTAAATGACGAAATTGAAAAAAAAACATGCAATTCAAACCAATCATCTGATTTTTTCAGTTTTATATATTGTAATAACGTTATTTATTTGTTTCAAATTAAAACAATTTGTCATTCTATGGGCCGCAAGCTCATAGATATTTCATAGCCTTTCTTCAGCGGTGCCGTTGTGTTGAGCAAAAAAAGTGACTCGGGAAGTGGGGAAGATTTGTAGAGGTCGATAAAGTAGAGCTGGGCAGGCGCCGGTAATGGTCAGTGCTGAAATGTTGTTCAAACTGAAACAATTCTAGTTAGGTTTGCTTTACCAAAGATTGGATCGATCTTGCTTGAAAGAAAGTTTGTTGATGTCGGTAAAGTAGATCTGGGAATGGTGCCAGTAATAATCAGAGCTTAAATGTTGTTGTTTTTTACTGAAACAACTCTTATCGAGATTATTTGAAGAAATTATTGCTATTGTTTTTTTTTCTTTATGATGCCATTTTGACAGTATAGAATGATAGGAAAGGCAAGGTATTTTCAAAATGGAGTTGCAAAAAATGTATTTTAGAAAATTTGGTGTTTTGCGAGAATAGTCATCAATATGCAATTTCAAAACCACTTCTACACGGCCAGACAAAAATATTGAATTGGAGCAATTTATTTTATGTGAGATTAATTAGCAGGTTAAATAACTTAAAGATTTGCTCATATGTCCGGGAAAATAATTATGTCCTTCTAGAGCGACTAAACTTTTTGAGGTCTAAAATTATAGTTGTGTAAAGTTCATTATAGCCCTGAGGTTCGTTCGTTCAAATATTACTTTCATTATAGTTGCATTAACGAACCCAATATTGAAATAATTTAATTTAAAAAATAGTTTGAATTTGAGCTTAAATCAGTTTTACAATGATCTCAACTGAATCACTTACAATTTAAACAAAGCTTTTATGTCCTTCTGCAACATTTTTTTTCCGTGCGATCCAACCAATTAAGCTCCCATCATGCTGTAGATCATTGCTGCTCTTCTAACCGCGTGTCCTTTTTATCTTCCTTTTCTTCTCCTTCTTCTTCGCAAGACCTCTCCACGTGTGGACTGTGGGCACGTGTGGACATATGCAAATGAAGTGGCACCGTTCGGCCTCGTAATGTGATGTGACATTAGTGTGGTGACGTCCCAGCGAGAGACAGAGAGCCGTTGTTGGTCCTTGTGGCAGGTCCTCTCTAACCTGTCACCGCAGCCAGCAGAGTGCATCGTGATAATTTAGCAGCATCAGCAGCAGTGTGTCAGTTGGGTGGAAAGTGTGCTTTTGGGGTCTATTTCAAAAACGGTCGCTGGCACCTGCCACGTGTGTGTTTGTGCAAGAGGTCACGTGGTGAAGGGTCGACCCTGGGGTGGTCCGGGGCCAAGGCTATTTAAGGGTGAAATGCAGCACATTTAGAATAGTGTGGTGAAGGGATGCTGTGCAGTGTGTGTTCAGAGCAGTGCAGGTGCATTGTTTGTCAAAGCGATAAAATGATGCTGGTTTGGGCTTAAAAGTTTGTGCCAAAGTTGTATAACTGTGTATGTGTGTGTGAAAAGTTGGGTGGGAAAAGTCAAACCAGATGTTTGGAACCGCACACCCCACAGTGCATAATGCAGTTATGAAATTGTGATTGAACAGGACAAACAACAAGAGGTTAGTTTGTCAGAAAGGTAAACGAGCTGCGAGTAACGAGTGGATGCAATGTTGGAAAAGTGAAAATAGCTTTGAACTTTTTTTAAAAAAAAAGGTAAACTATCTGATCTGAGAACACCTAAGATGGGGCAAATGTTCAAATTCAGTTATATTCTGTTAAAAATTATCCAAACATTTTCTAAAAAATTACTGATTTTTTTTAAGAGTGAGTCCACCGTCGTCGTTTAAACCTGACCAATCTGCTTGAAATTTTCAGGGGGTTGTTAGGACATATATAAGAAGCATCTAGGCCAATTATGAGCACTCTTCACGGAGAAAAAAGAGTTCCCAAAATCGTCAACAAGCGTTCAAGAAAATCGGAACCAAACGTGCCATGCAATGTGAACACTTAGGAGCTTTACATTCTTTATGGACGACGCCGAACTGACAGTTCAAATAAATTTTCGTACACCAAAATGCTAAATTGGTTAATCTGAAACTTAGTTATGATGAGGTTTAAAAATGATAAAAGCCATATTTTTTTCAATCAAGACATGTTCACGCCCAGTTCACTAAATTTGACGATCTAGTAGGAAAATACTTTCAGACAACTGTGTGATTTATGTAACCCCACACACGCACAATCACAGTAGCCCTTCGTGTACCTTTATGTTCAATGTTGGTAGTCGTTTCAGCACCAATGCTTGAAAAGGGATCTATATCACTGAATGGGACTGCTCGATATTCGATAGAACTTTCTGTCAGCGATCATTTCCCAAAACGATATTTGATCGCTGACACACAACGCCTATCATGACCGTCGTTGCTTGGCGACGGTCAGTGAACGTCAACACGAAGACGAAACGAACGAAAAATGCCTCAAGCTCAAGCAGCCGCCCGAACGAGACATGGTGCTCTTTCTCTTTCTCTCGTTTTTGTCTCTCTCTTCCTAATGTATGCTGCGTGGTGGCAGGAGTCATATGATTGCTATCATTGGAGAGATGATCGGAATCTCGGTAGAATGTCAAACGAACGCTCTCCAAGCGATTTTTCTCCTGGAGGGAAGTCAATGATTGTGTGAGTGACTTTGCGTAGCACTCATTCCTTTATGTGTGAAACGAACGAAAGTAGAATGTAAAAATCAGGTTGTCGTGGTGAAGACGATTGGAGTGTTCTGTCAGCTATCACCAAAAAAGTCGAAATTTCGCAAGCCCTGTTCAGCACACAAAGTGGTTTGTCTTTTGTAATGTTTTGTAGACTTCCCGATCGCAAAAAAACTTGACGAGCTAAGAACCAGACTAGACACTTCCCACAAGAACACTTTTGACCCAGATGCTCGACAGGGACAGTCACTCCTCCTCAGGGGCAAGTTAAGTAGAAGGAATACACAGTACTTGTAACCCGTCCACCGAAGTTATCGCGAGTTAGTATTCACTTAAGTTCTTCCTCCCGTCACACAGAACCACTTGCACTACGATGTGCGTTAACAAGACTCTTTTAACATTTCTTCTGAAAATTATCATTTAATGACAAAACCATTACCTTGTTAAGTTTTCAATAAGTTTTTTGAAGCAGTTGCAAAAAAAGCACTTGCAGCACTTGAATAATCATTTCATGTGATGTCTAATTTTTTGTCTTTGGTGAAAACTGGTTCCACAGTTGGGCGAAAATAGGCACTTCAGAGCACTTTATTAAAACGCAAATTTCAACAAAATTGAACATGTACATGATAAATACCTTGTGATAACTTAAAATCATATAGTTTATCAACGTTCTACAACAATTTGAACAAAAAATCATACATTGTCATTAAATTTTCGTAAAATTTCCTAGGTTCTCACTATAAAGTGGGCGATTTATACCTTATTTATTCATAAATCATAACGCATCATTTTAAAGGGCTAGGCCTCAAAATTATTTCGCGTCTATAAACCATTATTTTAAATTAAAAGTACGCCATTTTTCAAGGTTAGTGTCACCATTTCTGCTGAAATTCAGAATTTTCATATACCATAAATAAAGCACTAGGACACCCCCCCCCGGTGGGAAGGGTGTCGATTGTCCACGCTCCATACAAAACCGATTCTTTTTTGTATGGATAATTGTCCACGAAGGGAGGGGGGGGGGGTTAGATTTCAAAAAAAAAAAGTGTCCACGTGGTTTATGGATGGTCCCCTACTGAAATTTCAGTAAACGATTCAGCTATTTTTATTTTACTGAATTCACAGTTAACTGACATTTGTCACTTTGAATGATAGTTTACTGAAATTTTAGTAAACTGGTTGTAAAAAAACCTGACATTCAGCAAAAGCAACGTCAAATTATTTAACTGAAAATTCAGTAATTTTCTTGTGTCAGTTTGACAGATTAATTGCTGAAGATTCTGCAATCGTTGCTGGTATTTCAGTTATCAAAATTTGATATTACTTGCCATCAAAAATGTTTCCAGAACTGTTATTTATACATTTATTTCATCAATCCTCCAAACCTTAAAAAAAGGTGGTTATAATGAGGCATTTGTTGTTCACATTTTTATTACCTTTGTTTCTAAAGGTCACAATACAATATTAAAAAAACACAACACATTTGAAAGAGGATTTTCTCTCGGCAGCATCCAAACAATAAGTCATAATGGACATTTCAGTTTGACAGATAAGCAATGTTTTTGTTTATTGCCGTATTTCAGCAAAGGTGATGATTACTGAATCGCATTCAGTTATTTATTTTACTTGAATGGCAATCCAAAATTTGCTGTGTACATGTTTTTCGCTGAAATTCAGTAAAATTTAATGAATTTTAATCTACTGAAATTTCAGTAAACAATTCAGTAACTTAGATTTTACTCAATTCTCAGTTTACTTATTTTTGTCACTTTGACAGATGATTTAGGCCGTTGCATAAATTTTTTGAAGTTTATGTCCCTCGACTCTGGTTAAAGGGGGGGGAAACTGTTTTTAAATGCATTTTACTCCTGCCCAGTTGTTTTGCAATTATTACATACATACATACATTTTTTTCGCCAAAAAAAAAACATTTTTTTGCGCTATTGTACAATGGAGGTTCACAAAAAATCTAAATATTTTTGATCGATTCCAGAATGCTACACAGCAAATAAAGTAATAATCCAGCTGCGTGTAAAAGGCCTGGGTGTAAAATAAATTTTGCATTATTTTATTAAATTCTGTGTAATATTACACCCTGAAATATGTAGCTAACTAATAATACCTTTGAAAAATATCAAAATTTAATTTTGCTTGTCATTAAGGCTCTTAATGGCATCATTCCCGATCGGCCATTTGGCGGCCATGTTTGTTTTAGAAAAAAACATTCAAATCTTGATTCAGAATGTTTCAATCAAAAAAGGTTTTCTTTGTGTTGTTTGTACAAGCATTTTAATATAGTGATTTTTTTTCATTTCAATTTACTTTTACAATTCACTGAGTTCAATCTGAATCGTTTACTGAAATTTCAATAGATGAAAATTCAGTTAAAGTTTACTGAACTTCAGCGAAAAAAAAAATCGTGCTATAGCTATTGTGATTTTGTTGATTTTAATAAACTTAAATTATTTTTTGCATACATGGCATGCATTGGGAAATTGGACGAACTTTCCGGTAAAAATATTTTCTAGACAAAAAAAATTAAGTCTGTCACATAGAAATGGCAAAAAAACACAAAAAAATGGTTTAAACCTTTTTTTTTTCAAAATTTTATTTTAAAACCGCTGTATCTCCACAAAGATGGTGCTAAAAACATTAGTAAATGTGCTATAAAACTGTCTGAAGAATCAAATCCAGTGTTTGATTCATGAAAATTTTGATGTTTAGATCACTGATAAAACAGTTTTGGCAAATGATTTTTGTATTGTTTTTTTTTCAGGAGGGTTGCTTCATCCTACTTTTTTTAAAAGTTTTTTTTTGTAACATCTTAGGTTATTTACTTGGGCTCATCTCCAAATTTGACATTGAACCTTAAAAATCGTAAATTTCCATAGAAATAGCGTGTTTTTTTCCTTTCAGTGTATTTTTTTCAGAAATTTCCCACAAGTTTGTCTTTGAGATACAGCAATGAATATTGTGAATAACGAAATGCAAAAATATTTTTTTTTAAAAAACACCCTTCTCAAATGTCATTATCGAGAGCAAATCAAAAAATCAAAAAATCAAACCATCCACATTAACGACCCCCGGGTCTTTTGTGGTCTCTATTGCAAGTTTCTGCTCGAACCTAGGAGTCCGAAGGCTTGATTGGGGAGAGCACCCAAACCTCTTTCTACTCCAAGGATCCTTCCACCCCAGTGTTTGAACTGACGACCTTTGGATTGCGAGTCCAACCGCCGCCAGCGATTCCACCGGAGAAGGCTTGGTTTGGTGTGTTGTTTGTACTTATGGCATGGAGACGACTCCTACACCTGGAATGACTTAACGGCCTAACAACCAAGGCCGGGACCGACATTTTACTTCCTCATCCGATGGAAGGTTGGAGCAGATGGGAATCGAACCCAGAATCATCCGCTTACAAAGCGGACAGCGTAACCATTCGGCCACGCACTGCCACCGAGAAGCAACTAGCTCCATATTCATAAAAATGGCTTACATAAGCGAAGGATAACATGTCTACAAAGTATAGTTTAAATCGGAAAGGTCGAGAAAAAAGTACCTTAAAAATTCTGGTTAAAGCTGCAGTTGCTAATTTTTTCATGAACAAGAATGTGTGTAACTGTAATTTAAAAAAAAAAGTGGAATAAAGGCTTTTAAAATTGACATATATTTTAACCATTTCAAATATTATTCTGTTATAGAACTCGAAAAACATAATGATTCAAAAAACAAATTTTCAAATATTAATTTTCTGCAGCAATTGTCGCTTTAACACAACATTCAGCGGTTTTTGATGATTTAAGCCGTTTTCAAAAAGGAGAGCATTCAATGTGCACAAAACCAAACACGTTTTGTTTGGCTGACCATTCCATGAATTCTCCCGTAATTTGGTTAAATTTGGTTACCGGAGTCCGGAGATATAATCAAAAATGCAAAAGTAGACGTGCATGTAAGTGTGACAAAACGGACTTTGACTTAAGTTCCTTTTCGCAAGTTGTCGCAGTTGCATGATATGTCAAGATAGCACGATCTGATCTGAACTAAAATATTTTGTTGAAAATTCAGGCCTGTAATCCTTCCAGAAGAGTTACGGCATTGTTTTGGGGGTTTTACGGTAATTGTTGAAAATCAGAAGTGAAATTGAATTTTAGGGATTTGTGATAGTCAAAGGGTGAGGCATTGATAGCTGCACAAAAAAGTGTTCTTAAGTCAATTTAGACTAAAATGCACCTGCGACAAGATAGAACGAGCACAACGATTTAGATTAAACCGAATTCTAATATTTTGGCTGCAAAAAAATAACAGTGTAGAAAAATGCCTTTCAAATCCCTTACACAAAGTTCCAACAGTTGCATCCACTTCTGAACATTGAGTAACAGCCACAACTCGTTAACCTTGCTCACTGGAAATTCAAATTCACTGCTTGCAGGCCGCACACTACATTCTGCATTCCACAACATCAACCGCACCACACCCGTCGAAAAAGCTCATCAAGTGCAGAGCGTACGCTCAGAAAGTTGCGAAAATGACGTCAATGGCTTCAGTTCCCCCACTGTAGTGAAGTGCTTCCGGTGCAGAACAAGTGCTGCCGCGGTTAAGAGATGAGGCCAGGAAGGCAGTATGAAGTGATTGATGAATAATTAAACTAGTGTGAAAACTGTGTTGTTCGCGCAACGAAACCGGCTTCCAGCGGAGAAAAGTGGAAGAGGAGGCTCGCGGGGTTAGTTTTGGTAGCTCTGACAAAAAAAAAGAACATCGGAGTTGCCCCCAAATTGCGACACATAAATCTAACGCTGGTTCGACTGCAAACCAGTGGGCTTGATCGGCACGGCAGTGACTTCATCATCATCATCAACCGGCGAGGTTCGGGTTGGGAACTGTGATGAGAGACCACCAAGTGTTTCCGCTAGAACCGGCGGGTTGAACCGGGTTGCCGCGTTATACGCCAGTAGTAGGTCATGTGAAGCCCCTCGGCGCGGAACAAAACTTGTTTTTACTGAATAAATTATTTACCCCCCAAAACACACACACACATCCACACACGACATAAGCGCTCGTAAAAAATAACCACGGCACGTCAAAGCGTCCGGAGGGTTCTAACCCCCCAAAAAAGAAAAAAAACAGAGACAGAAACCCCCTCATACGACGGAACCCATCCTAACCAACACAAATACGCAGTAGGATAGACCGGAACCACGGGTTCTAAATTTCCCCGAGAAAAAAAAATATCCGGACCGCGGTCGCCGAGGGTCGTAAAAAAGGGATCAACCTCGGCGCGGGCAAGTGTTGGTTTTTTTTCCCCCCGCTGAGTGTCCTCTCTTTTGTGGAAGTGGGCTCAACTCGGCGGAAGAGCCTCGACAGCAGCAGCTAAATCTACAACAACATATCGGAATACAGCATCAACCATAGCCAGTAGCAGCGATGGAAACACGAATAGGATTACTGGGATTACTATTCTACTACTGCATTGTGATTGCCACTGGTAAGTAGGGCTAGTAGATAGTAGCAACCGACCTCGGTTGATAGGGGAGAGTGGGATTTTTGACGGATTTGTTATGTTATTTTTATTATTAATCCATGTATCCTTGAAACATGTCAAAACAGATTCGTTTGTTAAAGTAAATATACCTTAGACCAATTTATTTTTAACGTGCGCAGTAGGGTGCCCAGAATATGGGACTTTTTTCTCAAAACCACGCTCCACAAGCTGAATATTGTTCCTTGAGCTATTTTAGGGCTCTGAGCCAAATATGAGCAAAATCGGTCAACATTTACCCATTGATACTCGAAGGTGAAGTTTGTATGGGAAAAATTAAAAAAAATTATTGAAAACCCAATTTTATCACGGTTTGGTCTGCACGGTGCGCTTCTTTCATCAAATATTCCCGAAAATGAGATTCTAATTGGAAATTTAATGCTCTACAACTTTGTAGAACATACCAAAGCTGTAAAACTCGACCCTGAAAAGTTATTAGCGATTTAAAAAAGTCATTTTTGTATGAAAAACAGTTTTTTCACCAACTTTAGGCTCGGGTTAATCGCAACCAATTTCGCTCAAAATTTGCACAGATGCTTAAAATAACCCAAAAACCATTTTCCGCTTGTGGAGCAGGGGGTCATTTTTTTCTGGGCACCCTAGTGCGCAGGCATAGGTAATATTTACACCCAAAGAAACGCAGATAAGATAGATCGACAACCATATATAAAATTTATTTTAGAAACTGATCTTCGCAGAAAATTATTTAGTTTAAGCAACAAAAAAAAATTCTTCTCGAGATCCAAACAGACTGACGGCATATTGAAACTTTTCAAAAAGCAACTTCAAATACTGATTCATGGTAATCGGACACAAGTTAAAAAAAAGTTGGTCACACTTATTTAGGCACATCATTCGAACTTAAACCACCTGCGTCTCCAGCAAATTGATTTGGAATGGTACTTGCTCTATGGAGGCACATGGTATTTTTAGTTCAATCAATGTACCGAAACCAAAGATTTGCTGGAGTCATAAGACAAACAACTCTTACCCTGCAAAAATCCATACACTTTGCCCCTTGGTGTACCAAAGGCTGTTGGCAGAATATTTGAGCGGCTTATAAGCTATAGTACTCTGAACAATTTGACAGAGTCTTTGGATGTGGAAAAACATAAAAATTATGCAACTGATGTTTTCATAAAATTCTGTTTCAATCCGCATCATGCAAAAACTTTGTTTTAAGGGGTAATTTTGGTCCCTGATTACGACTCTGTGGTCCATTTTTCGATATCTCGTGATGGTGGAGCGCTACAACCCCTCTAATTTTTCTGTAATTTTTGCTAAGAAACATTTTTCAGTGAGTTGTAGTTAGAAACCGTAAATAAATATAAATGTTGTGTCAAAAGGACATTAGTGTAAAATTGGACGCCCGATTAAATGGCGTAGTCAAATTTCCGCAAAAACTTATTTTTCATAAATAAATATAGTTTTTCCGTTACTTAACTGTCATAAATCGTGAGGCACAGAGGCGCCGACTCTTTTCTAAAGTAATTATCTCTGAAAGTGGACCACATTTTACATACACAGATTGAAATCTTGAATCTTTTATTTTAGAAATCAATACCAACTCTTTAGGATTTTTTAACGTAAAGTATTTTTTTTCTAGTAAATGAGAGAGCAAAAAAACATACTCAAAACAAATTAAAAAGATTTTTTACAATCGATCGCATACTATCAATATTTTTGTAAATGTAAATAATAATAAAAAGGTCAACACTATAAGCTTGCACAATGCTGTTTTCTGCAGTGAGTCGTACATTTATGTATATGGCTTCAAAAGAAAAAAAAATGGGTCGATAAAGTTAAAACTTCAAGCTAAACATTCAAAATCGTCAATCTGGAAGCTTTATGTTTGTAAAATATTATTGAATAAAAGATTATTTATCATCAATTTTCTTTTTGATGTCCGACTAAATACGACAACCCTCAAAAAATCTTAAATCTTGATCAGGACTTTGAATTTAAAAAATATCCTTCCCTTGCCAATCCCATTGTTGGAATATCCAATAAAATCCCAATAAATTATAGTGTAAACCATAGTTGAATGCAACTCCAAAACTCTATTAAGTTGTAAGTTATAAGAAATTGTGAACTAACTAATGTGAACTAAAACCATTTTTTTACCGAAATGTTTAACAAGAGAGAAATTCTCTACGAAATCGGTCTTTTTTTTAGAATTTTAATTTTTGTATTTTTTGATCCAACTGAAACTTTTTTGGTGCCTTCGGTATGCCCAAAGAAGCCATTTTGCATCATTAGTTTGTCCATATAATTTTCCATACAAATTTGGCAGCTGTCCGTACAAAAACGGTGCATGAAAATTCAAAAATCTGTATCATTTGAAGGAATTTTTTGATCGATTTGGTGTCTTCGGCAAAGTTGTAGGTATGGGTATGGTATGGACTACACTGAAAAAAATGATAAACGGTGAACGGCCCGAGCGGTTTAGGCTTTCAGGATTTTTGTGATATTTACTCGTAGAGTCAAAACAGATCAGTAAACTTCACTTATCTGTATATTACACTTTTTGAAGATTACATTTTTACGGTAACACTTTCAACTTTTACGCGCACGATCACATCACTTTGCATTGAGATCTTCGTCGAACCAGTTCTCTACGTTGAAGCCAGACTTGTCCTCCAGACCTCTTCGCCGAGCCATGCCAGACCCGAACTCTGCTACGTCCCTGGTTGACTCCACGACGGCTAAGTCCCGGCGGACTCTTCCCAGCGGCTAAGTCCCGGCGGACTCTTCACAGCGGCTAAGTCCCGGCGGACTCTTCACAACGGCTAAGTCCCGGCGGACTCTTCACAGCGGCTAAGTCCCGGCGGACTGCGGCCTCCACCGCTAAGTCCGGCTGGACTGGGGCCTCTGCTACTGGTGGCTGCTGGCGGGTCCGGCTGGTCTGGGGCTTCTTCAGGATCTGGAACTGGACTGGGCTTGAACTGGCTGGAACTGACTGGAACTAACTGGAACTAATTGCCCTCCTCAAGAATTTTGGGGTTTTTATAGTCAGTCCCCGAAAACTCTACTAAATTTTGTTCTACTAAAAGTGGTCCGTTTCGATGAGAAGCATCGATGAACCTCATGAATTAAATTATGCAGACCTCTGCAATTCTTCATGACTTTCCGTATGGTGTAGTGAGTACACCTCAAAATCGGAATCATGGGTTCGAACCATTGTCGTGAAACTTTAAATTATGTTATTGGAATATCAAAATTATGTTCCTAAAACATTCTCAAAAATGTTGGTCAATAATGAGAAGGTCGAATTCTCCATTGAACAAACATGCCAATGAATTTGGTTAAGCCACACCCTCAATTTCCCCTGTGTAATAACATCGCACATTCATAATTGAAAGCTTAACCATTTTTTTGATTGCCTAACAATTGGCGAAATTTAATAAAGGGCTTTTCAGGTGAGGATGACTCATGATCCACACCTGTACATAAGCTTAATTATTTGTCGCGCAACGCGAGTCGACGGGTAAAATTATTTATGCTTGCGTAAGCGCGCATGGTCAGAACTGTGGTGAGGATCGATAAATGGACAAATTTAATGATTTAAATTTGAGGTCGCTGCATTCCCCCACACTTACCAGCTAGATGTTTGTATACTTGAAAAGCATTAAGAACATCTATCGAAAGTTATTTGTAGGTTGGAAGAATATTCCCAAAATTAATAATTTGATTTGTGAAAAAAAACTTTGCAAAAAATCATAAAAAATATAATTGGCTGGCTATAAAAAAAATTATTTAAAAAAATTGGTTCGGTTAATCTCCCCCACACTTATCAGCTAGATGATCGTCTGAAAGAAATGATCATCTATGGAAAGAATATTGTCGGGTGTAGTGATCGTGCGGTTTACAATTTGTTCTTCTTGTGGTTTCTTGAAAATTGCTTTATAATTATAATTGCTCTTTTGATTTTTCTACTGTAAAATTATTTTCATTACTCTTTTGATCTTTGGTCCTGTTAAATTACTTGAATTACTGTTTTGAACTTCTCTTGTAAAATTATTTTCGTTGAAACTAATTTACATAAACTTGCATTTGAAATTAATTTTCATTATCTCTTCTAAAAAAAATCATTGCATTTTTTTTTAAACAAAATCTGTTGTAGAACTGTGTTGATCGGCTGGTTGTAATCGTTGTCGTCTTCCATCAAAAATTGTCTTTATCGTGAGGCTATTCATTCCACAGTGACTTGGTCAATTGGTTCGTTTTCGAGGCTAAGGTGTTGAATTTCGTCAATTAGTGCAATTGTCGTTTCCATCATGAATTATGCTTCATAACCCAGCTGTGAGTTGACTATGGTCAGTTTTGAGAGTGCATTGACTTCTCATTTGCTGAGTATTGTGAATTGTTCGTGAATCCAGTATTTTTGTCCAAAATTGACTTTTCCAGTTGCTTTGCATCTTTGACATTCTCAAATTATTGTCATCGGTTGATGTAATTCCTTTATCAAATGTTTAGGACATGTTGTTAGTCCAAAATTGTCTTTTCGTGTAATTTGCAACTTTGGCCTTTGTAAATTAATGACATCGGATGATGTTATCATTTGTTTACCATGATCTTCTCCTTTTCAATAGTTTCAGACGTGCAGTATGATCTCAACTTGCATTTTTGTTCCATTATTGATGTTTCAATCATCTTTACTTCGCTTAATTCCACATTTCGATTTAGTAATTTGTTTTACGTGAATGTCTCGTTACAAAAAGTGCGATTTAATTCGACTTGATCCTCATTGATATGACCTTTTACAACAACATCAACACCGTTACCTGTCCAACCTCCCGCATGACTTTGCCACTCCCCATCTTGCCATCACAAACTTCTGCATACGAACGCGTAGAACCTCTCAGCATACGAACGCGTCGATCATCCTTGTGTTTCGTCTCCCGTCTCTGTCATATTTTACTTCAGTTTCTACATTTGTTTCTCCCACAAAAATGTCTTACTTGTTTTCTTCGCATGAACAATATTTTATAATTTTCAGGAATCTATCATTTAATTTCTGTGCAAAATTGAAAATCAAATTTACTTACAATCTTATAAATCTTGTTGATATTTTTATATGAAATCAGTTCTATTATTTTCAATACTAAAAAAAAATCAGTTCTAATTGACTATTATTTTTATACTTGAATAAAAAAATTACTCTATAAAGTTTTTCACTGATCTATACATCCTATCATCTTGTCATTGCAATACTGCGCATATTAGAATATCCTTTCTGTTATATCAACTTTTTATGAAACTTGTCTGTCACTTTGTGTTTTCAAATTTGTCAAACCCATTTAATAAATTTGTTTATTTGAGCAATTCGCAATAAAATGCTGAATTTGCAAGATAATTAGTTGGTTCAATTATCATTTTAATGATATCGTTCTGATTTTTTTTTCTCTGAATTTTATCAGTTTAAAGGTGTTTTTCCCTTGAAGCATTATTTTATCCCTTGAAAATCCCTTGAAGCATTATTTATCCCTTGATTTTCCCTTGAAGCATTATTTATCCATTCCCTTTAATTATCATTTGACTATCCCCGTAAAGTGCAAATGTTTTGAAATGTTTTTAACATATTGAATCCCCCCATGGATTACAACTGTTTTGAAGCTTTATTCGACAAAAAAAACTCTCCCCATAGAGTACAATTGTCTACTTTTTAATCCCTTTGGCGTTGCTTTATCAGTTTATGTATCCCTAGATCGGAACTTTTACCGTCCTTTTCGATCTTTTTAGATTCCCCACGATATACTCACAAATTTTACCCTTCCTTGAGCTGAATTCCATATTCGTCCTTGCAAGCGTCCTTGCTGATATTGTTGTCTTCTTGATCGTCTTCCAATGGTTTCCTGTAAATCCTTCGTATTAGCGTATAAAAAGTCTGAAAATAAATTCTTAATACTTTGTTAAGTAAATTATAAAACACATGTTTACATTCAACAATCATTCTGGGTGGCCTTCCCTTGTCCAATTATTCTCACACACATTCTTACTTGCATACATGTTGTTTTGGAACATTTAATAATCACACCATCTTCATTTGCTTGTCGTTGAAATTTCATTATTGTTCAGTCCGTTTGATTTGTTTTTATTTGTAGTTAAAAATTGCGTAATTGTTTTTCTAAAACCCTGTTAACCCATTTAAGCTCAATTAAGTATATTCCCAAAATTGCAACCCAACAGCTTCTTAATTGTTTTAACGTGTTTCATCACTGCTTCATTATTATGTTTATATTTGATCATTATCGCTTCACGTGGTTTTCAAAAAAAAATAAAAATAATGTATAAACTCAGTACTGGTATTTTTCTTAATCTGTTTCTTTTTTAAACCCCATCAATTCAATCATATATAAAAATTATCTTTCATCCCAAATTCATAACATTCTTGTTTGCGCATTTTTTTAGATAATAATCATTCATATTTTGTTTAACTCAACATTAATTCATTTATCATATCAAATCAATCATATATTCTTTTTTCATGTTTATTTTTCTATATAAAAAATCAGTATTTGTAACACATTTGTTTGATTCATTTAGTTCTCTTGATAACAATCGTTTTTTTCTAATTCATCAATCATATCAATTCAATAAGTTTTTTTTATTATTATTTTTATTTTTGTTCAATATACATAAATAATCCCGTGTGTTAAAAATAAATATTTTCATTCCTTGTAGGCTTTTGATATTAATCGTTTATGATACTATGTCATTCATTGCATAAATCGCTTATTTTTTTACTTTATTTTAACTGTACTGTAATTGTCATTTCAAAATATTTTTCTTGTATTGGAGCATTTCATTTTAAATTATGATAAATGTATATTGTTAAAAAAAAAAAATATTAAATGTATTTTAATACGGGTACATTGTGAACTATCATTTAGTGTTATGTTAATCATTATATTTTCTAAGTCTATTATTATGTACATTTTCAAATTTGTTTCCATTTTTAATAGTGGTCGTTTGATCGCTGTTAAATTTAACGATATCGTAAGGGCCTCGCCACTAATTTTGTAACTTTTGACCAATTCCTGTTTGTACCATTTGTACCAAAACTCTATCTCCCCTTATTGGTACCCAATCATTTGTCTTTTTGTCATAAATTTCCTTTCTTTTTTCTTTTGATAATATTAAGTTGTTTCTAGCAGTTTCATGAGCATCCTTGAATATATCTTTCATTGAACAAATATAGTCGTCATAATTTAAATCTGAATCATTGATTTTATAAATTGTGCTTGGTATTGTAGCTTTTCTTCCATACAAAAGTTCATAGGGAGAATATCCAGTTGATGAATTTTCTGTAGTGTTGTATTCAAACATAAAATATGGTATTAATTCATCCCAACATTGTGGATCTTTGCCAATAAAATTTCGTAAATAAACTTTCAACTCTCTATTTGATCTCTCTACTAAATTAGCTTGAGGATGATATGCACTTGTAACGATCTTTTTAATGTGCAATATTTTGCATGTATGTTGCAATAATTTGCTTACAAAGTTTGTACCTCGATCGGTTACAACTTCTTTAGGAGCACCAAATTTACAAACAAAGTTTTCGACAAAAGTTCTAGCAACAGTAGTACTTTCTTGGTTTTCCATGGGAGCTACAATCAAAAATCTTGTTAAATCATCTTGTATCACAAGTCCACAATTGTTTCCATTATTAGAAATTGGTAACATAACCACATCCATATAAATTTTATCAAAAGGTTCATACGATGTTGTCGTAATTTTCATTGGCATCTTATTTGCTGGCCATATTTTATTCTTTTGACAAGAATCACATTGCTTTACATAATTCAAAACATCTCTTCGCATATTTTCCCATGTAAATAGAGGACTCATTCTTTTAATCATTCGTTTACCTCCGACATGACCACCCAACGGTGCGTCGTGAAAATCTTTAAGCACTTGATCTCTGTCTTCTGGCTTTACATAAATTCGTTCATTTTCTGTTGCATATAGTGTAAATGACTTTGAAAGTTTCATTGCAAAAAATCGTAATAAGTTTAGTTCCAACTCTGTTTTAAATATTCTATGAGAAATAATTTGTATAACTGATGCATCTTTAGCAAAATCAGGATAATCTTTAAAGCTTTTAAATAAACCATCGAAAAATTCTTCATTTTTAACTGCTGAACGATATGTTCCATTCAAAATTAAACCCCAAATTTTCTTTTGCGGGAATACAAATATATTTTCATTGGTGTAATCCTTAATACCATGTGGAAGGTCAATGTATTTACTCAATTCTTTGTGTACCGTAACACTGTTTAATATCATAAAAGTAGCTTCGGCTTGTTCAAATGGTATAATATTTTTAGAAAATTTTAAAACGTTAAAATCGATATCTGTATCTTGGAAATCCTTGTAGGTAAATGTTTCATCGTTGCTATCATCGTCATTATCTAAGTTTATGTCAATTTGTTGAAGTCCATTCATATTATTATTCCAATTAGTGTTGTTTCTAGATAAATTCTTTCTGTTTGAAGTATTTGTTGTGTTTTGATTATCTGAAATATTTTGTCTATTTTGTTTTGCTTGTTGACGAGTTGTAATTGCTACTAATTTTGATGCTTGTTTATCATCTGCATGATCTTCATCATTATTTAAACGTGAGAGAAAATCTGCAACCACATTGTCCTTTCCTTGCTTGTAACGAATTTCACATCCAATGCCTTGGATTTTCAAACGAAGTTTTGTCAAAGTTGGTGAAGTTTCCTTCAAATGCCATAGAGCTACCAACGGTCTATGATCTGTGTAAACGATAAAATCTTGGTTATAGATAAAATGTTTGAAGTGGTCTACTGCCCAAACAATAGCTAGTAGTTCCTTCTCGATAGTAAAATAATTTCTTTCTGACCCGATAAGCGCACGACTTGCGTAAGCGATGGGGTGATCATTTGACTTCTCATTAGTAAGAACTGCTCCGATAGCATAATCGCTAGCATCAGTTGTCAAAACAAATTTGTCATTGTAGTTCGGTCTAACTAAAACTAGTTCTGAAATTAAATAGTTTTTTAATTCTTCAAAAGCATTTTCACATTCTTCTGTCCAAATAAATTTCACATTTTTCTTTAGTAATGCATTAAGTGGCTTACGTTTATCTGCAATGTTTGGAATAAATTTTCCATAAAAATTAACAGTTCCCAAAAATGATCTCACATTTTTAAATTTTGGTATAACTTTTGTTTACTCACCCTAAACTGCCAGATTTCCATGGTCGTCTTCTTGGGTGTTCGATGCGGCTGAATTTCGTCTCCAGTTGATCCAGATGATCTCGTCATTGTTGAATCCCTAGTGTTGTCCATCGTTGGCCGGTTTTGAAATTTTCGATGCTTCTGCCATTGGTCGAGCCCGTTTTGGTTCCATCTCGTAATGCTGCACATTTGCTTCCATCTTAGAACTCCTCACATAACATTTTCTTCAATTTAACGTTTTTTTTTTTACACTATTTTAACTGTTTGTTACTTCGCGAAATCATTTTGTTCATTAATTTTCACACATAGTCACATTTTTAACTCTCGGTTTTGTCCAATCAAAATGGCATGTCCAAACACACACAGCGTTGCTTTCCGCTAGTCACCACCTGAACGGCCCGAGCGGTTTAGGCTTTCAGGATTTTTGTGATATTTACTCGTAGAGTCAAAACAGATCAGTAAACTTCACTTATCTGTATATTACACTTTTTGAAGATTACATTTTTACGGTAACACTTTCAACTTTTACGCGCACGATCACATCACTTTGCATTGAGATCTTCGTCGAACCAGTTCTCTACGTTGAAGCCAGACTTGTCCTCCAGACCTCTTCGCCGAGCCATGCCAGACCCGAACTCTGCTACGTCCCTGGTTGACTCCACGACGGCTAAGTCCCGGCGGACTCTTCCCAGCGGCTAAGTCCCGGCGGACTCTTCACAGCGGCTAAGTCCCGGCGGACTCTTCACAACGGCTAAGTCCCGGCGGACTCTTCACAGCGGCTAAGTCCCGGCGGACTGCGGCCTCCACCGCTAAGTCCGGCTGGACTGGGGCCTCTGCTACTGGTGGCTGCTGGCGGGTCCGGCTGGTCTGGGGCTTCTTCAGGATCTGGAACTGGACTGGGCTTGAACTGGCTGGAACTGACTGGAACTAACTGGAACTAATTGCCCTCCTCAAGAATTTTGGGGTTTTTATAGTCAGTCCCCGAAAACTCTACTAAATTTTGTTCTACTAAAAGTGGTCCGTTTCGATGAGAAGCATCGATGAACCTCATGAATTAAATTATGCAGACCTCTGCAATTCTTCATGACTTTCCGTATGGTGTAGTGAGTACACCTCAAAATCGGAATCATGGGTTCGAACCATTGTCGTGAAACTTTAAATTATGTTATTGGAATATCAAAATTATGTTCCTAAAACATTCTCAAAAATGTTGGTCAATAATGAGAAGGTCGAATTCTCCATTGAACAAACATGCCAATGAATTTGGTTAAGCCACACCCTCAATTTCCCCTGTGTAATAACATCGCACATTCATAATTGAAAGCTTAACCATTTTTTTGATTGCCTAACAATTGGCGAAATTTAATAAAGGGCTTTTCAGGTGAGGATGACTCATGATCCACACCTGTACATAAGCTTAATTATTTGTCGCGCAACGCGAGTCGACGGGTAAAATTATTTATGCTTGCGTAAGCGCGCATGGTCAGAACTGTGGTGAGGATCGATAAATGGACAAATTTAATGATTTAAATTTGAGGTCGCTGCAACGGTAAAAAAAATTTTGGTGATTTTTTATTTAACTTTTTGTCACTAAAACTTGATTTTCGTATCAACAAAGTTTAAAAAAGCAAAATATAGAGATTTTTCCCAGCTTTTCAAAAGTATTTTTTTCAAGAGTGAGCAAACATGTGCACTAATTTAAAAAAAAAAGAAAAACTGCGCCTATTTTCAAAAAAGTTACCTAAAAACAGTCATGCTTTTGAACGGGTTCTCCGTTCGTGCAAGTTCACAAAGCAACACGAAAAAAACAGCTCTGAGAACGAACGCTCGTCTCTAAGAAACGTTCGTCCAGTAGGCCTTTTTGAAACGAACCGAGAACCCAGTTCAGAACTTCAACATTTTCCTTTGATAAGACCTCAGTAGACTAGCTAAACTTCATTGACTTTTAATCATCCGATCACATGTCAGTACTGCTAGCTTAGTGGTAACAATTAGGTTTAGTAATCAGAGGTAGTGAGTTCGAATCTCTTTTTTCCTGAACTTGAAAAGCATGGATTTTTTTAAATCACGGTGGCAATAAGTTTTCGTCTCCTTTTTAGTTGGGGTGCTTTTTGCTTTTTAACTGTTTCATTTAGTCTCCCTAGCTTCCCAGCTGGAGTGTCCCTTGATTTGTATAACATGTAATTTCAGTCGTCGTCAAAAAGTTGGTACCCAACCACACAAAAAAAAATATTTCAAATACATGAGATTCGAACTCACTTCCTTTGAATACTGTACTTGCATGTTACCACCGAGCTAACTAAGCTCTATATAAATCATTCTACTGAATGTTTATTTAAGTTAAACAGTTGCCATAGAGAGCATCTGGCTACAGGCGGTTCACAGAACGCGTTCCAAACTTTGAAGAGAACGGCACGAAAAAGTAAAGTTCTGTTTTTGGAACGAAAAGCAATGGCTCCTGCGCTGTGGGTTCAGTTCATTTTGAAGAAAGAGAAACTCCAAAACTCTATTAAGTTGTTAGTTATAAGAAAATATGAACTAATTATTTACTCGTAAAATAATTGAATTGAGTGTTAAAAAAACATTTTTTACCGAAATGTTTAACAAGAGTTAAAAACAGATTGATTTGATCTGTTATATTGCCTCAAATCTTTTGAGTCGCCTATATATTTTTTTGTTTTATAAAATTCATACTTGAAGATTATACAAATTATTATACTATGTTTTGTATCAATTTAAAATTCTTAGTTCAAAGGAAGGCCTGAACAGATAAAAACACACCTTTTATTTTTATTTTTTGTAAAGTACTGTTTCTTAAAAATGCACTAGAATTATCATTCAATTCATCTTATTCTCATACCTTAAAATATAAAAAAAAAAACTGTTAATGTATGCAACAATGCAAAACAGTAATTAATCTACAATCAATTTTCTTTTTGAAGAAATTAGGCTGCACAAATCCAATTCCAAGGAGCAAAAAAAAAGAACAGAAAAGTTCAATTTTTCAATGATGATTTAAGTGCAATCAACTGAAATCTAATTCAAATTCCCTGCGGTTAGAATCAATTTTGGCATGTTTGGTATAGTTGAAAAATCTTTTGAATTTTGTAAATTTTTTATGTACAAAACCGCAAAAAGTGTGTTTTTTCGCATTTTTGAACAAATCGTACATTTTTTGAATATCAACTGTACGGGTGTACGATGCAATTGTCAATGTTTTTTTTTTCATTGAAATGTTGAAATTCTGGCTTGTAATTTCAATTATTATTTTTTTTAATTGATTAATGATTTATGATTTATGATTTATGATTTATGATTTATGATTTATGATTTATGATTTATGATTTATGATTTATGATTTATGATTTATGATTTATGATTTATGATTTATGATTTATGATTTATGATTTATGATTTATGATTTATGATTTATGATTTATGATTTATGATTTATGATTTATGATTTATGATTTATGATTTATGATTTATGATTTATGATTTATGATTTATGATTTATGATTTATGATTTATGATTTATGATTTATGATTTATGATTTATGATTTATGATTTATGATTTATGATTTATGATTTATGATTTATGATTTATGATTTATGATTTATGATTTATGATTTATGATTTATGATTTATGATTTATGATTTATGATTTATGATTTATGATTTATGATTTATGATTTATGATTTATGATTTATGATTTATGATTTATGATTTATGATTTATGATTTATGATTTATGATTTATGATTTATGATTTATGATTTATGATTTATGATTTATGATTTATGATTTATGATTTATGATTTATGATTTATGATTTATGATTTATGATTTATGATTTATGATTTATGATTTATGATTTATGATTTATGATTTATGATTTATGATTTATGATTTATGATTTATGATTTATGATTTATGATTTATGATTTATGATTTATGATTTATGATTTATGATTTATGATTTATGATTTATGATTTATGATTTATGATTTATGATTTATGATTTATGATTTATGATTTATGATTTATGATTTATGATTTATGATTTATGATTTATGATTTATGATTTATGATTTATAGTTTCAATACAAATTTGTAATATATCTTTACAAAATTAAACATTACTTGAAAACGTGCTACGCCTTCCCTAAAAGTAAGCGTGACCCCTTCTCATGAACCCTAATACGCTCTTTACTGGCGTCGAGCCCCAGATTATCATCTAATTTGAATGGCAAATCTTTAAAGATATGCAATGCATACAAACCCATACTCAAACACACACACACACACACACACACACACACACACACACACACACACACACTCCCTTTGAATAAGTGGTGCACGACCACGTGACCCCGCGTCCTCACCCCGCCACTTCCAAGAACCTCTAACCTCGAAGAATTACTTTGGATGGGGAATCTCTCGAGTAAATTACTTCGACTAAGTGTGTTTTAGCGGGTTCTGAGAGAGCAAACGTTAGCGCCTGTAAATTGCTTCGTTTGTAGGCTGCCTGGGCCAGCCTGCATAATCCAAATTGGAATGTAAAATACGGCGATAAAAGCACTAGCAAGCGCGAAACTTTTCGCGCTCAATTTCATTAGAAGATGGGGTGTGGGCGGGGTTTCTCTAGGAGCTCTCTAGCCAAGAGTTGGTCGGGAATAAAGTGCACAGATTTTTTTGTTGTTGTTTTGCCAGCAGCGATCTAAGTAAATTGGGTTTCTATTTCGGGAGGAGATTTTTTTTTCTATCATTGCTCGCTTTTGATGCAAATTTAAGTGGCAACTTTTGGTAGATTTGTTAATTGGGTAAACAACACTGAGTAACTTAATTCGATTTTGGTATTTGTTGAATGCAATTTGGTTATTTTCATTTGCTTATTTTTTTTTTAAATCAAAGTTTAAATATGAAATTATTGTTCAAGTTCACATCTATGATTTCTGTAATCACATTCATGAAATTCCCCTGAAAGCTAATTTTGGTGATTTTGAATTCACTTTACTGACGTATTTTATTCAGAAGAATTGATTCAATAGAGAAGAAATGACTTGTTTGCTTACATAATCAGATCAATGATTCATAAGAAAATGCTTAACGCTGTAAGATTTCTGTTACAGGGAAAATATCAGTTCAAATCTGTTTTCCTAAGATTTGCCTTCAATCCATCCTTTTGAAAGTATGTTACATAGAATTGATGCCATTTTTTTTACTTCGTATTTTATTAGCATTTGTGAATAGATTCTTCAAAAATAGCACTTTGATGTTTCCCAGCAACTGCTACCTTTCTCAATACGCCTCCACATGTTTTGATCTCGTCAGCGTCAGGCAACTGACAGGACTTACGGGGAAAAGCACTCTCTGAAAAGCCAAACACGTTCCACCTGGCCAGTTCTCCGATAGTCTATTTGTGGATCACCAATCTTGCCGCAACGTGAAACCAATTACACCGACCAACCAAAATTCTACGCAGACTCGTGCTTTTTGAATTTTTCAAAAATATTTAGACAGGGCCGAATGGTTTTTCTCCAAAGTTTGTATAGAGAATTAGTGCTGTTCGCTACTCCCACATATTGCATACAATTTTTAGTTGTATGCAAGTGCAACGAACAACCCTAATTCTTCAGACAAACTTTGGAGAAAAACCATTCGGCCATGTCCAAATATTTTTGAAAAATTCAAAATGCACTTGTTTTTGGGGACGCCAAAGTTCATGCTTTCCCTTGAGTTGATCCTGGCGCAGTCATTTTTGTCATTTTTTGTAGGTCAGTGTTATCAAAGCCTTGTTGACGGCGGCAGGCCTTCGGAACAACACCAAAATAGCATTTTCTGTTGGATGAAACTTCTTCTTCACCGCGTGAGCCAACCAGTCAGTAAACTAGCTTTGATTAATGGCTCCCCGCCTAGTTCAGATCATCGACGCAGATTGATTAGAAAAACCACTCCGGACGGAGAAGGTTGGGGCCAAAAAATAGACCACCAAAACCGTCCAGATTTGCGCTTCAATGGTGTGAAATTAAGCGTTGCTAAGATTCCCAAGTCCCTCCCGAAAAACACTTGGCCCAACCTGAACTATGAAGGGCCCTCTCTTCTGAGAAGATGCTGGAAACCTTCTCGGTGTTTTGTTCCTTTGAAGTACTTTGGCATCGCTTTCTCTCTGTGTGGTGACACGAGAGTTTCGCCTGGGATGTCTGGCAGAAACTCCGAACGAGAAACGTCTTTTCGATTCTCTATGCAAATACTGTCGCGCCCCGATAAGGATAATACGATTCCGTGAGCCGGGTTACGACTTGCCAACGTGGGGTGCGCTTATTTGCAGGGACGGAAGACGATGTGGTGTTCTACAGCGTTGACTGATCCTTGTGTGAGGTCACAGTGGAACTTTTGTTAGGGAAAAAGGCTAAAAACATAACTACTACTAACCAACAAGTCACAACAACTTATAACATCCCACACAACAACTCACAAAACCTCGCAACAACTCATAACACCCCACAACAACGTAAAACATCAAACACAACATCTCACAACAACTAAAAGCATGTTACATCAACTCTCACACAACAACTCACAACTACTCACATCAATTCACAACAACTTATAACACCCCACAACAATAAAAAAAAACAAGTCAAAACTACTTATAACATCTCACGCAACAACTCACAATACCTCACAACAACATGTAACACCACACAACAACTAAAAACAACTCACAACAACGTATAATATATCAAACAACTACTCACAATAACTCTCAACAACTCACAACAGCTCATAACACCCCAAAACAACTTGTAACATTTAATACATCAACTCACATCAACTCACAACAACATCTCACACATCAACTCACAATACCTCACAACAACTCATAACACACCACAAAAACTCACTCAACACCTCACAACAACTTATAACATTTCACACAACAACTCACAACAACTCACAACACCCCACAAAAACTTATAACATCTCACGCAACAACTCACAAGACCTCACAACAACTTATAACATCTCACACAACAACTCACAAGACTTCACAACAACTCATAACACCCCACAACAACTCATAACACCCCACAACAACTTATAACATCTCACACTACAACTCACAAGACTTCACAACAACTCATAACACCCTTCAACAACTCATAACACCCCACAACAACTAAAAACATCTCACACTACAACTCACAAAACCTCACAACACCCCACAACAACGTATAACATCTTTCGCAACAACTCACAAGACCTCACAACAACTTATAACATCTCACGCAACAACTCACAAGACCTCACTACAACTCATAACACCCCACAACAACTCATAACACACCACAACAACTAAAAACATCTCACACTACAACTCACAAAACCTCACAACACCCCACAACAACTTATAACATCTCACGCAACAACTCACAAGACCTCACAACAACTTATAACATCTCACACAGCAACTCACAAAACCTCACAACAACTCATAACACCCCACAACAACTTATAAAATCTCACACAACAACTCACAAAACCTCAAAACAACTCACAACACCCCACAACAACTTATAACATCTCACGCAACAACCCACAAGACCTCACAACAACTTATAACATCTCACACAGCAACTCACAAAACCTCACAACAACTCATAACACCCCACAACAACTTATAACATCTCACACAACAACTCACAAAACCTCAAAACAACTCACAACACCCCACAACAACTTATAACATCTCACGCAACAACCCACAAGACCTCACAACAACTTATAACATCTCACACAACAACTCACAAGACCTCACTACAACTCATAACACCTCACAACTACTTATAACATCTCACACAACAACTCACAAGACTTCACATCAACTCATATCACCCCACAACAACTAATAACACCCAACAACAACTTATAATATCTCACACAGCAACTCACAAAACCGCATAACAACTCATAACACCCACAACAGCTTATAACATCTCACACAACAACTCACAAGACCTCACTACAACTCATAACACCCCACAACAACGTATAACATCTTTCGCAACAACTCACAAGACCTCACAACAACTTATAACATCTCACGCAACAACTCACAAGACCTCACTACAACTCATAACACCCCACAACAACTCATAACACACCACAACAACTAAAAACATCTCACACTACAACTCACAAAACCTCACAACACCCCACAACAACTTATAACATCTCACACAACAACTCACAAGACCTCACAACAACTTATAACATCTCACACAGCAACTCACAAAACCTCACAACAACTCATAACACCCCACAACAACTTATAAAATCTCACACAACAACTCACAAAACCTCAAAACAACTCACAACACCCCACAACAACGTATAACATCTTTCGCAACAACTCACAAGACCTCACAACAACTTATAACATCTCACGCAACAACTCACAAGACCTCACTACAACTCATAACACCCCACAACAACTCATAACACACCACAACAACTAAAAACATCTCACACTACAACTCACAAAACCTCACAACACCCCACAACAACTTATAACATCTCACGCAACAACTCACAAGACCTCACAACAACTTATAACATCTCACACAGCAACTCACAAAACCTCACAACAACTCATAACACCCCACAACAACTTATAAAATCTCACACAACAACTCACAAAACCTCAAAACAACTCACAACACCCCACAACTACTTATAACATCTCACGCAACAACCCACAAGACCTCACAACAACTTATAACATCTCACACAGCAACTCACAAAACCTCACAACAACTCATAACACCCCACAACAACTTATAAAATCTCACACAACAACTCACAAAACCTCAAAACAACTCACAACACCCCACAACAACTTATAACATCTCACGCAACAACCCACAAGACCTCACAACAACTTATAACATCTCACACAGCAACTCACAAAACCTCACAACAACTCATAACACCCCACAACAACTTATAACATCTCACACAACAACTCACAAAACCTCACATCAACTCACAACAACTCACATCAACTCATAACACCTCACAACAACTAAAAACACCTCACAACAACTAAAAACATGTCACAACAGCTCATAACATCTCACACAACAACTCACAATACCTCACAACAACTCACATTAACTCAAAATAACTAAACATAAGTCACAACAACTTGTAACAACTCACAACAACAATTATCAACTCACAACAACTCCTTTACGGAGTAATGTTCCCACCGTGCCATTCAACCCCTCAAAATTTCCCCCTTACACTGCCAACAAATATTACACAGAAGAGCCAAAGGCTTCCGCTGCCAGTTTGGCCACACTCCTGTTTCCTCGTTATCTCGTTTTCGTCGCCGTCTCCATACCTTCCGGTGTGCAGTATCCGGCGATAGAAAGAAGCAAAAAAAAAAATGAAGCAAAACGTGATGTTGTTGTTATTCTTTTTATCTTGGCCCCGAAAAGTCGACTTTGAAGCTCGGGCTTGCGTCTTTGGCTTCCTGCTGCGGCTGATGGGCGTTGATGGTGCTCCTGCTGCCGGTTTTTTTTTCGGAGTGAAAGTGTTTGAAGTTTCTGGGAAATATTTATTCAATAGAACAACACTCACTTGACGGTGGGATATTTCAAGGTGGTACGATATTATAGAACAAGGTTCACGGTGACGCTTTTTGAATACGAAATCGGTTGCAGATTTTGCGTGACCTTGAGTCACTGCTAGAAAACAAAGCTGCTTTGTTCGCAAATTGATGATATGCTGGGTTGTTGAGATGTAGAGTTGAAGTTCTGTGTTGCATGACGTAAGTTTAAGCTAGTCTAACTTCAGCATCAAACGGAATTCGCAGCTGTAATTACTCCACCACTAAATCCTAAACATGAATACATGGTGTTCTCCGTCAGCTTGTATATTCCTGTACGCACCGCCCTCAAACAGCCTGCTGCAGTGTACGCCATGTTAGACATGCAGCTGTGACTTCCCCGTCATCGCTACGCTGCGTTACAACAACAACAATGGTTGGTACTACACTCCTCAAATACCTGTAATGAAGCTCCAGCTTTCGCCGAAGAGATGCTTGGAGAGAAGTGCCAGCTGCCACGTGGTTCAAAGTGTGCAAAAGCGGACCGTTTTGCTTGATCCAGCGAACGCTCTGCACTAATTAAACTTGTCAGCTTCTGGAATGTACGCGATGCTGAGGTTGAGTCTTTGATGCAGTGTGTGTGTGCGTGTGTAGCGCTCTGTTTTCCAAGTAAACATACATCGGGTCAAATCTTGAGTCATTCCCGGAGTCTAATCCGCAACGCGGGATAAGCATGGAACGTACATATCATTACATTTTACCAGTTTCCTTCTTTACTAGTCGCTTTTCCCAAGGGAGAGAACTTTTTGCGAACGCATCACAGACAAATGTACATATTTAAAGAAAACTTATTTTAAATCTGAGATTAAAGGATTTTTTTTTGTTATTTTAATCGTAAATAAAACTGTGCATATTCTTATATGCTTATAGATCTGTCAGCATTGCTAGAAGTTTTTATGGAAAATCCATTCAAAACTGTAAAAAAGGATTTTCGGAAATAATTTTTAAAGAAACCATTTTCATGTAATTTCGGAAAATACTTTACTGAAATGATTCATTGCAGTTAAACTTTAAATTAACAATGAGTTTTTCGTGCTGAAAAGTGAAATTCTAAGAAGATTTGTTCAACTTTTCAACTTGAAACGGAAAGTAATATTTTGATACTGTTTTGGGAGTTTGACACTTATCTTGCCGTCAAGATAATAACATACACATTCAAGCAGAGAAACCAACGTTTCACTGAAAGAACCAATTCAAAAAATGTTTTCTGGAATTAGCATAGCATAGCATTGGTGGCTACCTGTAGTTGCTACTTCGTTATCGACCAGGGCCTCCAAAAATTGCTTGTAAGATAACGGGGAAGTGGATGGGAATGTTAGTCCGATACTTGAGTGATGAAGACCGCTAGTGCGTTCATCCCGGGAATTTCAAATTTCCCGGTTTTTTTTTTCTAAAACCTGGAATTCCCAAATCCTGGGATTTTTTATATATGAAAAAAAAATTCTGGAAATTCAGATTTGATTGTAGAAATAGATGAACAATTGAATACTAAGTAATCGATAAGAATTTTAAAGCATTAAAATTTGTATTCGGCATATATTATAATTAATTTGGTTAATTGGGCCGATGCTAATACTGTTCATAGTTTTTTTTCCCTCGGCTGTGGTCGGAGTCGAGGGAAGCGGGCAAAAAAATGAAAAAAAAAATAATAAAAATTGAAATAACATGCCATAGTAGTTTTCAAAAAAAACTAAATTTCGACGAAAACAAAAATTTTAACGCAAAAAAAGCTTTCCGCGATAGTGAACATCAAAACTATTCTAATATTCTTTACGAGGGGGAATGCATTTTAAATTGATTTCTGCTAATTTTAAATAAATTTCCAATGACATTTTGAAGTTTCTTGAAAAAATAGTTTTTTTTTGACCCCTGATTTTGATGGGGGGGGGGGGCAAGCGATTTTCCACGCTGCATTCAAAAAAGATTTTTTTTGTATGGACAATTGTCCACGAGGGGGGGGGGGGGGGTTAAAGCAAAAAAAAAATTGCATAATGTTTTGATTCTTTTATTGACTTTGGTTAAAATAGGGGACATAACAAAACTATTCGCACCGATTTTCTAATGTATTGCTATTAAATCTCCTGTACATATTCAGACTGCAGTCCCGACTTTTCTCAGGCGCCGGTAGCCGGTAGGGACTTGAAAATAATTTGTAAAATATGTTTTAAATAAAACTTGAAATTCGAAACTTATCAATTTATTTTACATTGGCTGGTATCATTTTATTTGTTTTCGTTATTTGTTTTTGCCTTCCTCGCCTTACTGAGGAAAGGCTATAAAATCACTCGAAAAACGAAATTCTTAATTTGACCTCTTAGACCCACCTTCATGTATACATATCGACTCAGAATCAAATTCTGAGCAAATGTCTGTGTGTGTGGTGGGATGTCTCATTCTATCCGTTTTGGGGTCCCATAAGTCGCTATTGAAAATTATAAAGTTTAGTTAAGTACTTCAAAAGTTATGCTAAAAAACGATTTTAGCAAAAGCCCGGAAGATTGTAAAAAGGGTGGTTTTTGTAAGAAACCCCATCATATTATACATTTTTAGAAAGGTATTCAAAAGACCTTTTTAACGAGTCCAAAAGTTTGAAGATCTGACAACCCTATTGCAGCGACCTCAAATTTAAATCATTAAATTTGTCCATTTTTCGAACCTCACCACAGTTCTGACCATGCGCGCTTACGCAAGCATAAATAATTTTACCCGTCGACTCGCGTTGCGCGACAAATAATTAAGCTTATGTACAGGTGTGGATCATGAGTCATCCTCACCTGAAAAGCCCTTTATTAAATTTCGCCAATTGCTAGGCAATCAAAAAAATGGTTAAGCTTTCAATTATGAATGTGCGATGTTTTTCCACAGGGGAAATTGAGGGTGTGGCTTAACCAAATTCATTGGCATGTTTGTTCAATGGAGAATTCGACCTTCTCATTATTGACATACATTTTTGAGAATGTTTTAGGAACATAATTTTGACATTCCAATAACATAATTTAAAGTTTCACGACAATGGTTCGAACCCATGACTTCCGATTTTGAGGTGTACTCACTACACCATACGGAAAGTCATGAAGAATTGCAGAGGTCTGCATAATTTAATTCATGAGGTTCATCGATGCTTCTCATCGAAACGGACCACTTTTAGTAGAACAAAATTTAGTAGAGTTTTCGGGGACTGACTATAAAAACCCCAAAATTCTTGAGGAGTTGCAGTTAGTTCCAGTTAGTTCCAGTAGCAGCTCAAGCCCAGACCAGCCAGGCCCACCAGCACCCACCAGCAGCCACCAGCAGCCATCAGCAGCCATTAGCAGTCTTCAGAAGTCCACCCCGGGACTTAGCCGAGAAGCCAGCCGAGAAGTCCACCCCGGGACTTAGCCGAGAAGACAGCCGAGAAGTCCACCCCGGGACTTAGCCGAGAAGCCAGCCGAGAAGTCCACCCCGGGACTTAGCCGAGAAGACAGCCGAGAAGTCCACCCCGGGACTTAGCCGAGAAGACAGCCGAGAAGTCCACCCCGGGACTTAGCCGAGAAGCCAGCCGAGAAGTCCACCCCGGGACTTAGCCGAGAAGACAGCCGAGAAGTCCACCCCGGGACTTAGCCGAGAAGCCAGCCGAGAAGTCCACCCGGGACTTAGCTGCTGGAGAAGTCGGCCTCGACTTAGCTGTTTGCTGTGTGAGAAGTCCACCCGGGACTTAGCTGCTGGAGAAGTCGGCCTCGACTTAGCGGTTTGCTGTTTGAGAAGTCCACCCGGGACTTAGCTGTTTGCTGTGTGAGAAGTCCACCCGGGACTTAGCTGCTGGAGAAGTCGGCCTCGACTTAGCTGTTTGCTGTGTGAGAAGTCCACCCGGGACTTGGCCGTTGGAGCACAGCAGAGTCAACACATTACTTGGAGTCTGGATTCAACACTGGTCTGAGGCGGAGAAGCTGAAGAGAAACATCCCATCGAAGGAAGTGGACAACTTAATTGTCAATAAAACGTGTAAAAAAGACGAGAGTGACCAGTGCCTAAGATTAGTGAAGTATCACAATTCCGCAACCGCTCGGCTGGGCGGTGCAGTTGGTGACTAGCGGAAAGCAACGCTGTGTGTGTTTGGACACGCCATTTTGATTGGACAAAACCGAGAGTTGAAAATGTGACTATGTGTGAAAGTTAATGAACAAAATGATGTCGCGAAGTAACAAACAGTTAAAATAGTTAAAATTAAAAAAAAAAAAAAAAAAAAACGTTAAATTGAAGAAAATGTTATGTGAGGAGTTCTAAGATGGAAGCAAATGTGCAGCAGTATGAGATGGAACCAAAACGGGCTCGACCAATGGCAGAAGCATCGAAAATTTCGAAACCGGCCAACGATGGACAGCATTAGGGATTCAACAATGACGAGATCATCTGGACCAACTGGAGACGAAAATCAGCCACATCGGACACCCAAGAAGACGACCATGGAAATCTGGCAGTTTAGGGTGAGTAAACAAAAGTTATACCGAAATTTGATGTAAATAGTTAAAAACACGCTTAAAAGGGTGCACAGCAACCAAGGAAGTTGTTGTCTTCTTATGCCAAAATTGACAAACTTACGGACCCAATCCTGCACAAATCTGATTGTAAAAACAGGCAAATTTTGTTGTAAATCACTTAGTAGACAGTACTTTAGGGGATGAATAAAACATTATATCGATAGTTCCCGTAGTTTCGAAAATACTAAAATATCTGTAACAAAAATCTTGGTGCAAAAGCTCTTGTTGATGTGCACCGTTAAAGATGGCGAATTTGGAGATGACGGATTTAATCCAGCTTATTCCAGAATTTGATGGGTCATTAGACTCACTGGAGCAATTTTTAATATTAATAGATTATTATGCTGATCAAATTCCTGAAGGCGAAGATCAGAGTAAATTTTTAAATATTGTTTTTATGAAACTAAAATTTAAAGCAGCAGCACGTATTAACCGAATTTATGCAAGCACTTGGGAAGAAACCAAGGCAAATTTAATTAGAGAGTTTGGTATCAAAACTACTTTTGGTAGTATAATTGAACAAATTGAAACTCTGAAACAAGGACGGGATGAATCATTTAAATCGTATGCAGGTAGAGTTCTTGACATTAAATACGAAATCTTAAAAATTGATCAAAATTACAACGAAAATTCATTTACAGCTTATTGCTTAAAAAGCCACTTTATAGTTGGAATTATAAATAATGAAATCAAAGCAATTGCCACTAATAACCGTCATATGAAGTTGGAAAATTTGCTAGAATTTTTAGAAAATGAACGAATTGACAGAGAGTCTTTAAGAACTCTCGAACAAAGGTTACTTGCTAGTACTGAAAATTCAAACCTTAATTTTGACAGAAAATTCAGAAATTTCAGGAACAATAAAAATAAAAAATTTTATCAAAGAAATAATTATCAAGCTAACAAATTTTATGAATGTTATAAAACGAATACTGCAAAGAGCACTTTAAAACGAACTTATACAAATAGTCGACGCAATAAAAATCAAATTCCAAATAATTTTAAACTGCAATTTAACGAATACATTCCACCACATGAAACATTAAAAATCAATTTCAATAATGATTCAATATTTTATGCAAATATTGCTACCTTGGCAAATCCAACAAAATTTCACAAATTTATAATTGACTCCGCATCATGTAACAATTTTGTAAGATGGGATGTGGTTAGTAATATGCGTTTAACTAACATTGATTTCAACGATAGAATTTCCATTAGAGGAGTTCATGGAATAGCAGAAGATACAGTAGGATCTGTAAATATGATTTTATTGATAGGAAATTCAAAATACGAGGAAAAGTTTT
This sequence comes from Culex pipiens pallens, assembly GCF_016801865.2. Lineage (NCBI taxonomy): Eukaryota > Metazoa > Arthropoda > Insecta > Diptera > Culicidae > Culex > Culex pipiens. Next base: position 116,356,553 of record NC_068939.1, read on the forward strand.
ACATTTTGAAGCATTTTGCTGATGTTGCAATTCTTGGAGCACATTTTCTAAAGAAATACACCTTATATATTAGTCAAAGTTTCGACAACATAGTTTTACGAACGCCTGACACAAATAATATGCAATATAATAATCATGAAATGACCAATTTATTTAGAATCAATGACATTGAAAATATAAACAAAGTAAATATGACAGGTATTGGAGCAAATAGTTATGACAATTTTAATACAAATTTTGATAAAAATAATGAAAATAATTATGATTATGACAATGGCCGTAATGGCAGAATTCAACCATGCATTGAAGATTATTATGACGATCAAATTGAAATTGATGATGATAACCAAGATTACCAAAAAGAGATGAATTTAGAAAATGATCGGGATTATGATGTGATAGAAAACATGAAGCATGAAAAACTTACAGGCAACGACAGAATGAGAAAAATTTATGAATTGGTTAAAACAGACCACTTGAAAGGTGATATCAATCAAGAAATTAATAATATTTTGCATGATTTTAATGAAATATTTTATTTAGAAGGTGACGAGTTGACTTATACCAATTTAACCATGCACGATATAGAGACAACAACTGAAATTCCAATTAACAAAAGACAATATAGATTTCCTGAAGCCACCAAGAAACACGTAGAAGAACAAGTGGAAGAAATGCTAAAATTAGGGATAATACGCCCAAGTAAAAGTCCGTGGAATGCACCGGTATTATGCATCCCAAAGAAAGACTTAGACGCCGAAGGCAACAAACGCTACAGAATTGTAGTGGATTTTCGAGACCTAAATACAATTACTAAACCATTTGTGTATCCTATACCGCTTATTAGCGAAATTTTGGACAGTATTGGAGAAGCTCGATATTTCTCAACTATTGACTTGAAATCAGGATTTTATCAAATCCCAATCAACCCAAAGGATGCTGCGAAAACCGCTTTTTCAACATTTCTAGGACATTATGAATTTTTAAGAATGCCAATGGGACTGAAAAATAGTCCATCAACATTTCAAAAATTTACATTCACACTTATTTATGAAATACAACCAGTTAATGCGTTTGTATACTTGGATGATATTATTGTATTCGGTAGAACTATCGAAGAACACAATGAAAATTTATATAAAGTTTTGAATGCATTACATGAACATAATTTAAAAGTTGAACCATCAAAATGTAAAATTTTACACAAAGAAGTCAGATATTTAGGTCATATTATTAGTGAAGAAGGGATTCGACCAACAAGTGAAAATATTGATACAATCAAAAACATGAAAAGGCCGCAGACGATTAAAAATGTGAGATCATTTTTGGGAACTGTTAATTTTTATGGAAAATTTATTCCAAACATTGCAGATAAACGTAAGCCACTTAATGCATTATTAAAGAAAAATGTGAAATTTATTTGGACAGAAGAATGTGAAAATGCTTTTGAAGAATTAAAAAACTATTTAATTTCAGAACCAGTTTTAGTTAGACCGAACTATAATGACAAATTTGTTTTGACAACTGATGCTAGCGATTATGCTATCGGAGCCGTTCTTACTAATGAGAAGTCAAATGATCACCCCATCGCTTACGCAAGTCGTGCGCTTATCGGGGCTGAAAGAAACTATTTTACTATTGAGAAGGAACTACTTGCTATTGTTTGGGCAGTAGACCACTTCAAACATTTTATTTATAACCAAGATTTTATCGTTTACACAGATCATAGGCCGTTGGTAGCTCTATGGCATTTGAAGGAAACTTCACCAACGTTGACAAAGCTTCGTTTGAAAATCCAAGGCATTGGATGTGAAATTCGTTACAAGCAAGGAAAGGAAAATGTGGTTGCAGATTTTCTCTCACGTATAAACAATGATGAAGATCATGCAGATGATAAACAAGCATCAAAATTAGTAGCAATTACAACTCGTCAACAATCAAAACAAAATAGACAAAATATTTCAGATAATCAAAACTCAACAAATACTCCAAACAGACAGAATTCATCTAGAAACAAAACTAATTGGAATAATAATATGAATGGACTTCAAAACATTGACATAAATTTAGATAATGATGATGATAGCAACGATAAAACATTTACCTACAAGGATTTCAAAGATACAGATATCGATTTTAACGTTTTAAAATTTTCTAAAAATATTATACCATTTGAACAAGCCGAAGCTACATTTATGATATTAAACAGTGTTACGGTACACAAAGAATTGAGTAAATACATTGACCTTCCACATGGTTTTAAGGATTACACCAATGAAAATATATTTGTATTCCCGCAAAAGAAAATTTGGGGTTTAATTTTGAATGGAACATATCGTTCAGCAGTTAAGAATGAAGAATTTTTCGATGGTTTATTTAAAAGCTTTAAAGATTATCCTGATTTTGCTAAAGATGCATCAGTTATACAAATTATTTCTCATAGAATATTTAAAACAGAGTTGGAACTAAACTTATTACGATTTTTAGCAATGAAACATTCAAAGTCATTTACACTATATGCAACCGAAAATGAACGAATTTATGTAAAGCCAGAAGATAGAGATCAAGTGCTTAAAGATTTTCACGACGCACCGTTAGGTGGTCATGTCGGAGGTAAACGAATGATTAAAAGAATGAGTCCTCTATTTACATGGGAAAATATGCGAAGAGATGTTTTGAATTATGTAAAGCAATGTGATTCTTGTCAAAAGAATAAAATATGGCCAGCAAATAAGATGCCAATGAAAATTACGACAACATCGTATGAACCTTTTGATAAAATTTATATGGATGTGGTTATGTTACCAATTTCTAATAATGGAAACAATTGTGGACTTGTGATACAAGATGATTTAACAAGATTTTTGATTGTAGCTCCCATGGAAAACCAAGAAAGTACTACTGTTGCTAGAACTTTTGTCGAAAACTTTGTTTGTAAATTTGGTGCTCCTAAAGAAGTTGTAACCGATCGAGGTACAAACTTTGTAAGCAAATTATTGCAACACACATGCAAAATATTACACATTAAAAAGATCGTTACAAGTGCATATCATCCTCAAGCTAATTTAGTAGAGAGATCAAATAGAGAGTTGAAAGTTTATTTACGAAATTTTATTGGCAAAGATCCACAATGTTGGGATGAATTAATACCATATTTTATGTTTGAATACAACACTACAGAAAATTCATCAACTGGATATTCTCCCTATGAACTTTTGTATGGAAGAAAAGCTACAATACCAAGCACAATTTATAAAATCAATGATTCAGATTTAAATTATGACGACTATATTTGTTCAATGAAAGATATATTCAAGGATGCTCATGAAACGGCTAGAAACAACTTAATATTGTCAAAAGAAAAGAGAAAGGAAATTTATGACAAAAAGACAAATGATTGGGTACCAATGTGGGGAGATAGAGTTTTGGTACAAATGGTACAAACAGGAATTGGTCAAAAGTTACAAAATAAGTGGCGAGGCCCTTATGATATCGTTAAATTTAACAGCGATCAAACGACCACTATTAAAAATGGCAACAAATTTGAAGATGTACATAATAATAGACTAAGAAAATATAATGATTAAAATAACACTAAATGATAGTTCACAATGTACCCGTATTAAAATACATTTAATTTTTTTTTAACAATATACATTTAACATAATTTAAATTTAAAATTAAATGCTCCAATACAAGAAAAATATTTTGAAATGACAATTACAGTACAATTAAAATAAAGAAAAAATAAGCGATTTATGCAATGAATGACTTAGTATCATAAACGATTAATATCAAAAGACTACAATGAATGAAAATATTTATTTTAAACACGGGATTAATTATGTATATTGAACAAAAAAAAATAATAATAAAAAAAAAAACTTATTGAATTGATATGATTGATGAATTAGAAAAAAACGAGTGTTATCAAGAGAATTAAATGAATCAAACAAATGTGTTACAAATACTGATTTTTATATAGAAAAATAAACATGAAAAAAAATAATATATGATTGATTTGATATGATAAATGAATTAATGTTGAGTTAAACAAAATATGAATGATTATTATCAAAAAAATGCGCAAACAAGAATGTTATGAATTGGGGATGAAAGATAATTTTTATAAATGATTGAATTGATGGGGTTTAAACAAGAAACAGATTAAGAAAAATACCAGTACTGAGTTTATACATATTTTTTTTTGAAAAACACGTGAAGCGATTATGATCAAATATAAACATAATAATGAAGCAGTGATGAAACACGTTAAAACAATTAAGAAGCTGTTGGGTTGCAATTTTGGGAATATACTTAATTGAGCTAAAATGGGTTAACAGGGTATTAGAAAAACAATGACGCAATTTTTAACTACAAATAAAAACAAATCAAACGGACTGAACAATAATGAAATTTGAACGACAGGCAAATGAAGATGGTGTGATTATTAAATGTTTCAAAACAACATGTATGCAAGTAAGAATGTGTGTGAGAATAATTGGACAAGGGAGGTGCACCCCAGAATGAATGTTGAATGTAAACATGTGTTTTATAATTTACTTAACAAAATATTAAGAATATATTTTCAGAATGTCATACGCTTATACGAAGGATTTACAGGAAACCATTGGAAAACAATCAAGAAGACAACAATATCAGCAAGGACGCTTGCAAAGACGAATATGGACTACAGCTCAAGAAAGGGTAAAATGTGTGAGTACATCGTGGGGAATCTAAAAAGATCGGAAAGAACGGTATAAGTTCCGATCTAGGGATACATAAACTGATAAAGCAACGCCAAAGGGATTATAAAGTAGACAATTGTACTCTATGGGGAGAGTTTTCATGTCGAATATAGCTTCAAAACAGTTGTAATCCAGGGGGGGATTCAATATGTTAAAAACATTTCAAAACATTTGCACTTTACGGGGTTAGTCAAATGATAATTAAAGGGAATGGATAAATAATGCTTCAAGGGAAAATCAAGGGATAAATAATGCTTCAAGGGAAAAACACCTTTAAACTGATAAAATTCAGAGGAAAAAAATCAGATCGTTATCATTAGAATGATAATTGAACCAACTAATTATGTTGCAAATTCAGCATTTATTGCAAATTGCTAAAATAAACAAATTAATTTAATGGGTTTGACAAATTTGAAAACACAAAGTGATGTACAGATTTCATAAAAAGTTGGAAGAACAGAATGGATATTTTAACATACGCAGTATTGCAATGACAAGATGATAGGATGTATAGATCAATGAAAAACTTTATAGAGTAATTTTTTTTTATTCAAGTATAAAAATAATAGTCAATTAGAACTGATTTCTTTTTGTATTAAAAATAATAGAACTGATTTCATATAAAAATATCAACAAGATTTATAAAATTGTAAGTAAATTTTAATTTCAATTTTGCACATAAATTAAATGATAGATTCCTGAAAATTATAAAATAGTATTCATGCGAAGAAAACAAGTAAGAAATTTGTGTGGGAGAAACAAAACTAAAAAACTGAAGTATGGCAGAGACACAAGGATGATCGACGCGTTCGTATGCTGAGAAGTTCTACGCGTTCGTATGCAGAAGTTTGTGATGGCAAGATGGTGAGTGGCAAAGTCATGCGGGAGGTTGGACAGGTAACGGTGTTGATGTTGTTGTAAAAGGTCATATCAATGAGGATCAAGTCGAATTAAATCGCATTTTTTGTAACGAGACATTCACGTAAAACAAATTACTAAATCGAAATGTGGAATTAAGCGAAGTAAAGATGATTGAAACATCAATTATGGAACAAAAATGCAAGTTGAGATCATACTGCACGTCTGAAACTATTGAAAAGGAGAAGATCATGATAAACAAATGATAACATCATCCGATGTCATTAATTTACAAAAGCCAAAGTTGCAAATTAAACGAAAAGACAATTTTGGACAAACAACATTTCCTAAACATTTGAAAAAAGAATTACATCAACCGATGTCAATAATTTGAGATTGTCAAAGATACAAAGCAACTGGAAAAGTCAATTTTGGACAAAAAAATACTGGATTTACGAACAATTCACAATACTCAGCAAGTGAGAAGTCAATGCACTCTCAAAATTGACCACAGTCAACTCACAGTTGAGTTATGAAGCATAATTCATGATGGAAACGACAATTGCACTAATCGACGAAATTCAACACCTTAGCCTCGAAAACTGATCAATTGACCAAGTCACTGTGGAATGAATAGCCTCACGATAGAGACGGTTTTGATGGAAGACGACGACGATAATAACCAGCCGATCAACACAGTTCTACAACAACAAATTTAGCTTACAGTGGGAAAAATGCAATGATTTTTTTTAGGAGAGATAATGAAAATTAATTTCAAATGCAAGTTTATTTAAATCAGTTTCAACGAAAATATTTTTACAAGAGAAGTTCAAAATAGTAGTTCAAGTAATTTAACAGGACAGAAGATCAAAAAAGTAACGCAAATAATTTTTACAGGAGAAAAATCAAAAGAACAATTATATTATAAAGCAATCTACAAGAAAGCACAAGAAGAACAAATTGTAAACCGCACGATCACTACACCCGACAATATTCTTTCCAGAGATGATCATTTCTTTCAGACGATCATCTAGCTGATAAGTGTGGGGGAGATTAACCAAACCATTTTTTTAAATAAATTTTTTATAGCCAGCCTTTAAAGTATCTTTTTATGAATTTTTGCAAAGTAATTTTTACACAATTTAAATTATTGACTTTGGGAATATTATTTCAACCTACAAATAACTTTCGATAGATGTTCTTAATGCTTTTCAAGAATACAAACATCTAGCTGGTAAGTGTGGGGGAATGCAGCGACCTCAAATTTAAATCATTAAATTTGTCCATTTTTCGAACCTCACCACAGTTCTGACCATGCGCGCTTACGCAAGCATAAATAATTTTACCCGTCGACTCGCGTTGCGCGACAAATAATTAAGCTTATGTACAGGTGTGGATCATGAGTCATCCTCACCTGAAAAGCCCTTTATTAAATTTCGCCAATTGCTAGGCAATCAAAAAAATGGTTAAGCTTTCAATTATGAATGTGCGATGTTTTTCCACAGGGGAAATTGAGGGTGTGGCTTAACCAAATTCATTGGCATGTTTGTTCAATGGAGAATTCGACCTTCTCATTATTGACATACATTTTTGAGAATGTTTTAGGAACATAATTTTGACATTCCAATAACATAATTTAAAGTTTCACGACAATGGTTCGAACCCATGACTTCCGATTTTGAGGTGTACTCACTACACCATACGGAAAGTCATGAAGAATTGCAGAGGTCTGCATAATTTAATTCATGAGGTTCATCGATGCTTCTCATCGAAACGGACCACTTTTAGTAGAACAAAATTTAGTAGAGTTTTCGGGGACTGACTATAAAAACCCCAAAATTCTTGAGGAGTTGCAGTTAGTTCCAGTTAGTTCCAGTCAGTTCCAGCCAGTTCAAGCCCAGTCCAGTTCCAGATCCTGAAGAAGCCCCAGACCAGCCGGACCCGCCAGCAGCCACCAGTAGCAGAGGCCCCAGTCCAGCCGGACTTAGCGGTGGAGGCCGCAGTCCGCCGGGACTTAGCCGCTGTGAAGAGTCCGCCGGGACTTAGCCGCTGTGAAGAGTCCGCCGGGACTTAGCCGCCGTGAAGAGTCCGCCGGGACTTAGCCGCTGTGAAGAGTCCGCCGGGACTTAGCCGCCGTGAAGAGTCCACCAGGGACTTAGGAGTTCGGGTCTGGCATGGTTCGGCGAAGAGGTCTGGAGGGCAAGTCTGGCTTCAACATAGAGAACTGGCTCGACGAAGATCTTAATGCAAAGTGATGTGATCGTGCGCGTAAAAGTTAAGCGTGTTACCGAAAAAATGTAATCTTTAAAAAAGTGTAATAGACAAATAAGTGATGTTTACTGATCTGTTTTGACTCTGCAAGTAAATATCACAAAAATCCTGAAAGCCTAAACCGCTTGGGCCGTTCACTATCAAAAGTTATGGTCACTTGAGTGTTATTTATGCACTTTTTAGAGGCCGGATCTAATATAATTTGAGGAAAACGTTGTCCGGATCTATCATGCGACCAGTCGTTGGATAGGTAATCAAAAGACCATTTCAACGGGTTCAAAAGATTGAAGATCTGACAATCCTATCAAAAGTTATAAGCATATAAGTTCCCTGAGTTATGAAGATCTGACTACCGAATCTGATGGTAGGAATATTGAATCAAGTCAATCAAGATAGAACACTGAAAGGTCCGCCCTTTTGTATCTATTTTGTATAGCATTACCCTCTAAATGTGAGGAAGGCACCAACCAGCAAAGGGTGGATTAAGTAACGTTTTTAATAGATTAATAGATTTTTTATGAAATGTATTAAAAAGAAACTTATTTATTTGAATCACATTGGATTACAAATGGTTGTTTGTTCAAAATCTAAAGCACAACAAACAAATCAATTTTTAATGTATTATAAACTATCAAAAAACTGCTGTCCACGTTTAGATTTAACTGTAGATTATCATCAATGAACAGTATTGAGCAAATTCTATGATTTTAAGCATGAAAAACATAACACATAGAATGAAACCATTGATTTTATGACTGTTTGAAAAATTTCCCGTTTCCCGGGAAATTCAGAACCCAGGAAAATTGGACGCCCTAAAAACCGCTAAATCGACTGCGTCTTCGTAAAAGTATCACATGAATTTTGATGGGTTAGAAAGATGGCTATCAGGATTCACCATGGTAAGTGATGCGATCAAGAACAGTGTGTTATCGGTTGAAATTTTAAAATTCTTAGGCAGCCGGCTGCGATTAGAAGCCGACCACGCATGACGTCCCGTTAAACTGCATTTGTGAAATTGGCTTTGTGGCGGCTTTTGTGGTTGCACGCTGTTGCGGTAAGATGATCGTGAAAGCGGGAATGAGAGAGAAAAGGAGAATGTCAAACGCGGGTGAGCGAAGATTCTTCCATCGCTTCCTGTATATATTGTCTAAGAGGTGTCCAAATATTGTCTAAGAGGTGTACAAGCTTTTTTGCATACACGCAGAAAAAAGAACTATCATTTCGATAAATTTCTGACATCAATTCGATAAATAAAATTATCGGTTGCCAACCAATAATTTATTTTATCAAAATCTGGCCGCTGTCACCGTATCCATAGGAATGTTTTAACTCTTCAATCTACCGGCCCGCCTGGATGGTGGATACATCGCCTCAGAACTCCGCTGGACCAACACCTCCGGTACCGTGTGAGCAGTGTTGACTTGCGTAAGCAACACCGTGCAAGCTTCTTTGTCCATATTTAGTTAAAATCCATCCGTAAGCAGTTCGTCCAAATGCCTGGTTCAATACCGGATTCAGGGAGTTAGCACAATCAAACGTTAAATTAAAAACAATACTTACTGACTCTTCTCTTCAAGCTGGTCGTCAGTTTTTTGTTGTTATTTCTCCGGTTCCGGGATTTGTCCTGCCGGAAATGTCACCGATTCTCCAGTGTGGCTGGGGTGTACTTTAAGTTTGGATGGCGGACTCTGTAGTCATTCCCAGAGGTTTGGGAGATGCCGATTTATACGGGGAACACGCAGCAATAGGGACAGAAGTGGCTGCGGCATTTCCGGCCTCCAGAACTTCTTTTGCACAAGTTAGATGATTTTTTTAAACTGCTTCCAGCACCTCGAATCGCTTTTTGGTTCTTTGTTTATGTTTGATTGACAGGAGAAAACGTGCTTGCGAAAAAAAAGTTGTGTGATAATTTTGTTTATCAAAATAATAAAAATTATTATCGTTTTGATGGTTAAAATTTATCAAAACGATAAATCAACGTTATCAAAACAATAACATAAAATTATTGATATTGATAATGTTATTTATCAATTTGATAAGCCTCAATTATTCTGCGTGTACTGTATGTAGCTTGTTAAGAAAAATGAATGTTTGAGTTTTTGCTAAAAAAGATGGAATCAAACTTCAAAAGGACATTTTTGTGATAAATTTAGTTAAAAATTTAGAGTTAATTGATAATCTAAAAACAACTCTTTTCACCTCTGAACATCCCACCATAATTATAAAAGTGAATTTTAATGAACCTACCTTTTCCCAACCAGAAACTAGAAACTAGTTTCGTCTTTCAAAGTTGATTACAGCAATGTGATTTTAGAACGCCTTCCTCAACCAGTTTCAGATTTCCGTGAATCATTTCAGAACATGTAGGTACGCATGTTTGAACTGACTAAACACTCACACACACACGCTCGAACCGGCGAAAGATCAAAAGGACTCCTGGGCGGTGGTTCTGACGCGTAAAGTCTGGTCCAGGTTTTCAAAGGCTTGCGTGTGTGTGTTTGTATGTATGTTTGTTTGTGTGTGTGTACGTGTGCGATCACGATTTGAACGTGGTGGTTTATTTAATTTTGATAGCTTAATGAAATGCTAACATTGAGATGTTTGCTTCCGTTTTCGAAATCAAAGGTAGCAGAACCCACTTACAGAACCAACCACACACTCCCTCCCAAACTCACTCCTCTATGTGTTTGTTGATGAGTAGCTCTATTGTATGACCTTATCTTCGGCTGAATTTGTGGGCTAGTGCTCGAGCGATGACTGGGCGCTCGAAAGTAGCTGCTAATTAATTGGAAATTAAATCGATTAAGGTTGGAAGGCTACGTTGTCGTGCTCTCTTGACTCATTTGTTCAATTTTGGTTGTTTAGTCTTTTAGTCAAAAACAATTCTTGTTATGTTATTTTAAAAGATTTGATTTCAAAAATATCAATGCGCAAATAAGGTATACAGTCGGCCGGTAGAACATTAGCTACTATCAAAAGCAGTTGAAAATTGGGTTTTTGATGGATGAACGAATACAGTTTGATGTTTGGGATAGATCAATATTTACTATAAGATCTGCAGTGGATAGGAATCGGTCTTAAATAGCCGAGTTTGAGATACTGTAAATATTCAGTAAATTTGCAAATCAATTGTGACCACATGAATATAATCAAACTGTTCAAAGCGCAACTTCGTGAATTAATATTTCAACTTTGAAGTCTACAATAAACAGTACCCTTAACCAAAACAGCAAACTGTGAAATCGGATTGACTCAGTCAGTGATGATTTGCTGCTTTTGATTCATCAACAAAATAACAACCTTCTTCTTAAAGGTTGTGCCTCACAAAGTAACACAAGTTAGGTCGAATCCTTCCGATTCCTCATGTCTATGCTATCTACTAGCAGCGCTCCAAAAGCCAAACTTTTCCCTTCCGAACCCCGGCCTGAAGGGTGAGTGAGATAAACTACGTCAACTTTCAAAATAAACTAATAAATTTCAATTTCAATTTTCCTCCCCATTCAATAAACTCATAAGTTTTATGTATTCGTCGAATGAATATTCGGAGGACTCGCTTTGGCAAACTCTCCGGCTGATGATTTCGTGTTTCGTTGGAGTTTTTCTATTTTTTCTTGCTGTACTCCAATCGTTGGACTTTTTCCTGTGTGTGTACACACTACTGCTGGGGGAAGGTTCTCCGGACGGACGAATCGAAGTTCGAAGGAACGGCCGGATGGTGGCACATAATTGAATTGTAAGGATCGTGAATGGTTTGAAGAAGGAGGAGGAGGAAAAGCGAGGGAAATGTGAATATTTTCATCGGAATTATGAGGGGTTGCTTGGCTTGTGTTGGTCTTGCTAAAAGATAAGAATTTCATTTTTTTTTATTTTAAAATTCACAAATCAAAATAATTTTACTAAATTTGTCAGTTTGTTCATTTGTTCATTTATTCATTTATTCATTTGTTCATTTGTTCATTTGTTCATTTGTTCATTTGTTCATTTGTTCATTTGTTCATTTGTTCATTTGTTCATTTGTCCATTTGTTCATTTGTTCATTTGTTCATTTGTTCATTTGTTCATTTGTTCATTTGTTCATTTGTTCATTTGTTCATTTGTTCATTTGTTCATTTGTTCATTTGTTCATTTGTTCATTTGTTCATTTGTTCATTTGTTCATTTGTTCATTTGTTCATTTGTTCATTTGTTCATTTGTTCATTTGTTCATTTGTTCATTTGTTCATTTGTTCATTTGTTCATTTGTTCATTTGTTCATTTGTTCATTTGTTCATTTGTTCATTTGTTCATTTTTTCACTTAAGCTCGCAATTTTTTTTTTAATCTTAGGTGTTCCATGAGTCACCTCACCCTTTCGAAACAAGCTTCTCGGGCAAGAAATTTTTGCATGGTTTAAACCGTCCAGGCCAACATACTCACGTGATGGTCCTCGCTTGCGCTCCCCTTTCGGGCAAACGTTGGGGGGCCGGCACAAAGTTAGTCCGTCTTTGGTAGCAGCATAAAAGAAGGGAAGAATTTATGCACGACCGTACACACTCATACTCATATTATATTCGTATGACCGGGTCTTCAAGTCTTCATGACCGTAAACCAAAAAAAAAAAAAAAAAAAGAGAACGTTGAAGGCATGCACAAATGTATGCACAGCAAAACATTCCGTCGGGGGAGATATTTCAATTGGGGGGATGCAATTTCTGTGCAAACATTTCGAAAATTGTGGAGGGGCGTGAGGGGAATTCCCCTAGCTGAAGAGGGATGAACCTTTCTAACCATACTCAAACATATTGGCGGAGTTCATCAGGGCGGTGAAAAAGCAACAACAAAAAAATATCCAGGAACGAAGCCGGACAATGATCGCATTTTGTGACCTGGAAGGTTTTGTTTGCTAAACAGAAGATTGCAGGAACTGGGGCACGTTGGCCAGGTGGATCAGGTTAATGTAACAAACCAGACTCAAGCTAGAATGTAGGTCAGAACAGAAAAAGAATACTTGAAAATGATACTCCTAGATTCATAAGAACTTGTAACAAGCAAAAATGTGATTTGATTATGAAAGTTGAAACTTTCGATCCAATATTTATAATTTATTAATGCAAATTTAATGTTCTTTGAAGAAGTAATCTCCCCTTAACGACAGGCTCAACCCCGGGGCGAGTGCAATTAAACTCTCTGGTTTCTGGTTTACGAGATATCCCCATGATAATCCTTTTATATCCACTTCATCTACCCCTGTCCATAATCCACTCCAGGTGAAGCATCCTTTTGCTGATTACAACTAGGCTGTCCGTTAAGAGAGGGCCAGAGGTCTATTAAATATTCCGTTATTCCAGCCATTCCACACTGCCTTACCCTTCGGACGACGATGCTATCGGAGATCGGATTAGCATGAAATGAAAAGTGTAATTGTTTCTGCCACCTGCGGCCACGTAATGCAAAGTCTGGCCCCATTAAGGGTGGTGGCGTTGCGGGTGAGCCGCTGGACGCCAACGTAGCCACCAAGTCAATCCAAGTTAAATTTTAAGCTGGATTTCGGCGAAAATTTAATCGTCCGAGTGATTTTTGGTAGCGCGAAAAATCGGTGTTTGGGATTTATCTTGGGGGAAAATTCAAGATTTTTCTCGGAAAGGTCACTTCGAATTCATGATTTTTGTTGAGCTTTTTCGGAGGCTTGAATGACAATCGAAATGTTACGAATAAATATTGAAAACCACTTCAATTGTTTTCCATCATACCAAACGCGTCTGCTCATAAAGCACCATAAACTCACTTGAGTCCAACACAGCACGCTTGACTGAATCTCAACGGAAACTATTATAAACAGACATTTTAGAAAATTTTTATGTCAAGGGCTTGTTTTTTCAATTCCCAAAATCTAAATTTTTGACATTATAATTGTCATTTGAAAAAAGGAAACAGTTAAAAAAAACTTGCCAACATTACAGCTGAATAACAATCTTAACTTTTGGAATGCTATGCCACTTTTCCTGTCTGAATTGAGGTACTATTTCCTCATAAAAGTGGCAATATAAGCAATTCTCTTCACTTTGTCTATTGATTCCTTAGATCCAAATAATTCATCATTTGTTATTTTCATACAGTTCAGACTCGACCAATGCCAATGCTTTGCAAAATTTCACTTCGGATTAAAAAAAACCATTTTCAGATGTGAATTGAATTTAGAATCAAAGCCATTTATAGGATTACATTTTCTAAAAAACAGGTTTTTATGGTTTCAAAATAGAGTCCATTTCGTCCATCACTGAACAAATATAAGAAGCCGAGAAAATTCTCAGCAATTCATTTAATAATTCAAACCCCTTTCAAATGTAAGATGTGATTTAAAAACTAACTTAATCTACCTCTGTGGTTGATGCCTCAGCAACCAAACCTCAGATCAACAAATTCCGTTAATGATTTTTTAAAATATTTTTTCTCAGATAAAAAAAAAGTTGCGGATGAACATTTTTTTAAAAACAGACAACTGTTCTGAAATTTTTAATTAAATTAGATTTATTACGAAAACTGCAATTTATCAATAAATCACATTGCAAATTCACTTTCATATGGTCAGCCCCAAAATTTGTAAGGAGGCTTCTATGGAGAAACTAATGATATAAAATGAATTATTTGGCCCTCAGAAAACTATGCTCAAAGCTTCATTGAAATCAAACAACACTAAAATAAGAATTCTGAGAACGGCCCAAAAAGGAAATATTCAACCTTCAAATTTTACAGTGATTCAACCCGTCATCCATCCCATTTTCGCCGAATCCAGTGTGACATACCTTATGGATGACGCCATATAACCTGTGAAAATGTGTAACATCATTCACAACTTTAAAATTTACATCATTTTATTTGTTATTCTATTTATTCTGCTATAATTGATAAAAATACATCGAAAAAGAGATAATATTCAAATTTCTCAGCCTTCAAAAATCCAACCTTTTTTTTACTGTGTAGGGTAATGTGCAATATTTTTTAATAACAGTGGAGCAATTCTCTCAGATTTCGGTCATTCGATATTTTTTTTGTATTTTTTAATCCGGCTGAAACTTTTTTGGTGCCTTCGGTATGCCCAAAGATGCCATTTTCATCATTAGTTTGTCCATTTAAATTTCCATACAAATTTGGCAGCTGTCCATACAAAAAATGATATATGAAATTTCAAAAATCTGTATCTTTTGAAGGATTTTTTTGAACGATTTGGTGTCTTCGGCAAAGTTGTAGGTATCGATAAGGACTACACTGAAAAAATGATACACGGTAAAAAAAAATTTGTGATTTTTAATTTAACTTTTTGTCACTTAAACTTGATTTGCAAAAAAAACACTATTTTTATTTTTGATATGTTTTAGGGGACATAAAATGTCAACTTTTCAGAAATTTCCAGGTTGTGCAAAAAATCTTCGACCGAGTTATGAATTTTTGAATCAATACTGATTTTTTTCAGAAAATCGAAATATTGGTCGCAAAAAATTTTCAACTTCATTTTTCAATGTAAAATCAAATTTTCAATCAAAAAGTACTTTAGTAAAATTTTAATAAAGTGTTCCGTTTCCAATTAATAGCCATATTTAGGTAACTTTTTTGAAAATAGTCAAAGTTTTCCGTTTTTTTAAACTAGACTAACCATTCAAAAGGGCCACACTTTTAGTTAGTCTTGATTTCAAAATATTGTTTTCGAAAAGATCGGAAAATTTCACGAATGTTTCATATTTTAATATTGTAAATCGGACCATTAGTTGCTGAGATATCGACGTTAGAAAATGGTGGGTTGTTTTGGTGAGACTTAGAAAACATCAATTTACCTGTTTTTTAAGCTTTGCATGGCAATATCTCAGCAACTAAGGGACGTATCAACAAAGTTCTAAAAAGCAAAATATAGAGAATTTTCTCAGCTTTTCAAAAATATTTTTTTCAAAAGTGGGCAAACATGTGCACTAGTTTAAAAAAGGAAAATTTTCAAAAAAGTTACCTTAATATGGCTATAACTTGAAAACGGTACACTTAATGAAAATTTCACTTTAGTACTTTTTGATTGCAAATTTAATTTTACATCGGAAAATTTTTGCGACCACTATTTCGATTTTTTTTAAAAATCAGTATTGATTAAAAAATTTATAACTCGGTCAAAGATATTTTCCACAACCTGGAAATTTCTGAAAAGTTGGCATTTTATGTCCCCTAAAAAATATCAAAAAATAAAAAAAATAAAAATAGTGTTTTTTGTTTGGCAAATCAAGTTTTAGCGACAAAAAGTTAATCTAATCTAATCTAATTTAATCGAACACAAGCGCAGCCAGTCCGAAGAAAGCATCCTGGAAGAACTTTTGGTTAGATTACGCCCCAAGTCCTTTCTTGTCAATATTAATGATTGCATAACATCCGAGTAACCTCGAACATGTATTGCAAAAATTAAAGCGGCCAGGCCTACTGCGTTGCATTAACCGCAGAGACAGATTCTGAGAACGGATCACATTTCACAGAATCAACAGGGGAGGAAGGATGCGTGGACATACCGTACCAAACGCTCCGAATGAGTTGTGGTTGGGTGTGTAAGTGTAAATTTGGCAAGTAATTATTATTGTTCAAGGAGGGGGAAGAGGGAGGAGGGGGGGGGGGGGTAGAATTTGGATTAAGGACATGGTAGATGGGGTGGAGTAGGAAGGATATTGCATTTAATAAATAGAATATAATATGAATTATCTAGCAAAAACAAAACGTATGGAAAGATCTCACCAAGGGTCTCCAAAGCATTCGACAAACCGAATATACATCGAATACGATGCTGTTGCTTCACTAGAACATCATCGGATCCAGCCATCCGCGGGTTGTGAACAACTTCTTGCCTTGCCGGAACGGCTGGAACCAAACGGAAATCCTTCCCGTTACGCCACACGAAAAAAATCATGCAGAACTTCACTTTTGTTTTCAGCTTGTAGATTAACTTACAGCAAAAACAACTCCGAAAAAAATCATCAGAAACTTTCTTGGAATTTGCCAATGAAAAATAACTCTAAACCGAAGAAAAACGTCAAAATTTCGGCACCGAACAAATTTCACGTCCGATCTCCTCAAGTTTTAGCGACAAAAAGTTAAATTTAAAATCACATTTTTTTTAACCTTGTATCATTTTTTTTCAGTGTAGTCCTAATCCATACCTACAACTTTGCCGATGATACCAAATCGATCAAAAAATTCCTTCAAAAGATACAGATTTTTGTAATTTCACATATCATTTTTGTATGGACAGCTGCCAAATTTGTATGGAAATTTATATGGACAAACAAATGATGCAAAATGGCTTCTTTGGGCATACCGAAGGCACCAAAAAAGTTTCAGCAGGATTAAAAAATACAAAAATTAAAATTTAAAAAAAAGATCGATTTCGTAGACAACTGCTCAGTGGGTAAAGTGCCTTTATGGTAAATAGTCGCTGTGTTTGGACATGGGGTTAAAAATGTTTGTTTTGTTTTGTCGATTACCAGAAGTCCGATCTATACAAACCTTCGGATATTCGAGTCTTGACTTTATTGCCCCAACTTATAACGGACGGCATTTTTCTTTTTACTTTTGAGAATTTTTGATATGTTTTAGAAGACAAAACCCCACAACTTTTGAGCCACTCGGCAGAAAATTGTTACCTACGAAATAATGTTATTGGTTTTGGTGCCAAAATTTAGATGAGCAATTCTCTACCAAAACCGGAAATGGATTTTATTTGTATTTTTTGATTTGGCTCAAACTTTGTGGGGGCCTTCCCTATGACCAAAGAAGCCATTTTGCATCATTAGTTTGTCCATATAAATTTCCATACAAATTTGGCAGCTGTTCATACAAAAATGGTACGTAAATATTCGAAAATCTGTAACTTTTGAAGGAATTTTTTGATCAATTTGGTGTCTTCGGCAAAGTTGTAGGTATTGTTAAGGACTATTTAGAAAAAAATAGGTACACGGAAAAAAAAATTTCCCGATTTTTTTATTAACTTTTTTTTCACAAAAATTCAAATTCCCAAAATACGTATTTTTTGATTTTCGAGATTTTTTGATATGTTTTAGGGGACAAAAATCCGCAACTTTTGAGCTATAGAGAAACATGGTCAAAAAATCTGCCGCCGAGTTATGATTTTTTGAAAAACTGGTGATTTTTGGAAAAAATTGAAATTTCATACATAAAATTTTTTTGACCTCATTTTTTTATGCAAAATTGAATTTGCAATCCAAAATTACTTTACAGATTTTTTGATAAAGGGCCCCGTTTTCAAGATATAGCCACCGAAAGTTTGATTTCAGTGAAATATTTGCAGTTTTTCGATTTTTAAAAATAGTGACCATGAGTGACCATCTCCAAAAATATTTTTTTTTGAAAAGTTCAGAAAATTTGCTATAAAATTGTCTATGGGACATCGCAGATTGGACCTCTGGATGTTGAGATACAGCGGCTTAAAGAAAAAGAAACACGAAAATTGAAGTTTTCTAAGTCTCACCCAAACAGCCCACGATTTTCTAATGACGATATCTCAGCAATTAATGGTTCAATTTTCAATGTTAATACATGAAACATTCGTAAAATTTTCCGATCTTTTCGAAAAAAATATTTTGAAAATTTGTAAATCAAGACTAACATTTCAAATGGGCATAATATTCAATGTTTGGCCCTTTTAAAATGTTAGTCTTGATTTAATTTTTTTCAAAATATTTTTTTCGAAAAGATCGGAAAATTTTAACAATGTTTCATGTATTAACATTGAAAATTGAACCATTAGTTGCTGAGATATCGTCATTAGAAAATCGTGGGCTGTTTGGGTGAGACTTAGAAAACTTCAATTTTCGTGTTTCTTTTTCTTTAAGCCGCTGTATCTCAACATCCAGAGGTCCAATCTGCGATGTCCCATAGACAATTTTATAGCAAATTTTCTGAACTTTTCAAAAAAAATATTTTTAGGGATGGTCACTCATGGTCACTATTTTTAAAAATCGAAAAACTGCAAATATTTCACTGAAATCAAACTTTCGGTGGCTATATCCCTTTATCAAAAAATCTGTAAAGTAATTTTCGATTGCAAATTCAATTTTGCATAAAAAAATGAGGTCAAAAAAATTTTATGTATGAAATTTCGATTTTTTCCAAAAATCACCAGTTTTTCAAAAAATCATAACTCGGCGGCAGATTTTTTGACCATGTTTCTCTATAGCTCAAAAGTTGCGGATTTTTGTCCCCTAAAACATATCAAAAAATCTCGAAAATCAAAAAATACGTATTTTGGGAATTTGAATTTTTGTGAAAAAAAAGTTAATAAAAAAATCGGGAAATTTTTTTTTCCGTGTACCTATTTTTTTCTAAATAGTCCTTAACAATACCTACAACTTTGCCGAAGACACCAAATTGATCAAAAAATTCCTTCAAAAGTTACAGATTTTCGAATATTTACGTACCATTTTTGTATGAACAGCTGCCAAATTTGTATGGAAATTTATATGGACAAACTAATGATGCAAAATGGCTTCTTTGGTCATAGGGAAGGCCCCCACAAAGTTTGAGCCAAATCAAAAAATACAAAAAATAAAAATGGTCGAAATCGGCCGGTTTTGTAGAGAATTGCTCAGATGGCTTTTTGCGAAAAAATCGTAAAAAATTCAGGAAAAAAATCATTGTTCATGCTACTAATGAAAATAACGACTTCCTGGAACAATATGAATACAGAAAATTAGGACACACTAGTGATTAGGGACCAAAATTACCCCTTAGAATAAAGTTTCCCGCGATTTAAAGATGGGTTACGACAATTGCTGTGTGAGTTGGCGGAGAATGATTATAAGAACATTGAACTTTTAAGAGCGAGTTTTTCACCGATGTGAAACAGGTCGTATCGAGTTGCTCCGATTTGGATGAAACTTTCAGGGTTTGTTTGTCTATATATGAGATGAACTCATGCCAAATATGAGCCCTCTACGACAAAGGGAAGTGGGGTAAAACGGGCATTGAAGTTTGAGGTCCAAAACACATGAAAAATCTTAAAATTGCTCGCATTTCCCTAAAACTTCATCAATTCCAAATCTCTTAGATGCATTCGAATGGTCTTTTGAAGCCCTTCAAAATGTGCTATAGACATCCAGGATTGGTTTGACTTTTTCTCATAGCTTTTGCAAATTACTGTTAAAAATGGATTTTTTTAAAACCTTAATAACTTTTTGCAACAGCCTCAAACACCCATGGGTCAAAAGTTAGGGAATTTCATGGACTATAATCCTACGGTATTAACTTTTTGGCCAATCGCAGTTTTTCTCATAGTTTTACGATTTTTCTAGAACAAACATTTTACAACGTTGGTTTTTGCCCTGTAGGCTTCCATAGCGGCACTTTGTGGTCTCAATTTTGACATATTCGGAATCCTCAGAAAATTTTACATTAGATTGAGGTGTTGAAATTTTGAATTTGATTGAAAAAAATGCCATTTAGAATTAATTAAAATATATTTTAGCATTTTGTCGGATTATGGGTAAAACAGGTATTCGCCTACTTGATACAGCATTTGACGTATTGAACACAGGGTATGAAAAATCTAACTTTTTTTCATAAATGTTTTATTTAATTATTTTCTTAATCAAATTCATAACTCCAACATCTCAATCTAATGTAAAATTTCCTGACGATTCCAAATATGTCAAAATTGAGACCAAAAAGTGCCGAAAACTAAAGTTGTAAAATGTTTGTTATAGAAAAATCGTAAAACTATGAGAAAAACTGCGATTGGCCAAAAAGTTAATACCGTAGGCTTATAGTCCATGAAATTCCCTAACTTTTGACCCATGGGTGTTTGAGGCTGTTGCAAAAAGTTATAAAGGTTTTAAAAAAATCCATTTTTAACAGTAATTTGCAAAAGCTAAGAGAAAAAGTCAAACCAATCCTGGATGTCTATAGCACATTTTCATCCCATTCGGAGCACCTCGATACGACCTCTAGAACAAACCGAGCAGAATCTACAAATACTGCCTCTTAACATGTTCTTCAAAAATGTAAGTAAATGTGTGCAAATTTGAATCCGATAAAAACTAACTAAGACTACCTAAATTGAGCTTATCATTCAAAGCTAGCCAAGTTATAGAAACAAATCGATTGACTGGAAAATTAAATCCTTAGATTATTTACTCAATCCACACAAGAGCCTGCCTGTATTTACGAGTTTCCCTTGATCCTTCACATCATTTGCTTTGCAACCGCAGCTGTTCCCGGTAATCACCGAATGCCAAACCTCCTTTGAGACTCAGGTCTGATTACGAAGTCCAAGACAGAACTTCGTTCAACTTACAGGAAAGTCAACATTTCCTCCACAAATCAATAACACACCATCGCCTGCCAATTCGCCTTACGCTTTGCACTTTACCTTCTGGTAATGACTTATAAACGCAAAGCCTTGAGGAGAAGATTTCAATCCCAATTAAAATTAATTACCAGGGTTAGCTCCGAGAAATGTCTTCAATCTTGCAAGACTGCTCTCTTCTAGCTAACTTTGTTGGGAATCTTAACTGGAGTGGAAAATCGGTACAAAACTTGGATTGTGTAGTTTGCTCCGGTGGACCGTGTGTTGTCGAGGGGAAAGCATTCGGAGCGGAAGCTTTCTTTTTTTTTTTTTGAAAGCTCTCTGAGATGGATTAATTCTTAGTTGCGTAGCGAATCAGAATAACTTGGATGGTCTGGAGGTAATTTAAGATAGATGTCGATTTAAGTAATGTTGTTCTGTTGTTCTGCTTAATAGTAAAACATTTCCTAAAATCTGTTGAAACATAAAATGTATTTACTTTGCCCCAGACACACACAATTCCAGCATGAAACCATGAAATATTGACATTCTTCCCATTCAAACATCCTACGCGCGCTTTCTCTGGATGTTCCGACGAAAGCAATTTGATTGAAATGAAATTTCCGCTTTCGTGATAAAGTCTTCGCAAGACGCAAAACCAGCTACCACGAATGGGTGATGACGGCGCCGGTTGACAAATTTGCCAACGAATGTACACAAAACCACTTTTTGGCTTTATTAAGAAGCCAAGTAGACAGCGATGCACTGGAAAAGTGAGTATTTGAACAGGAGAAAGTACTTTGCGGAAAGCAGCTTATGAAATTTGCATTCTGCTTGCGTTTTGGTAGAAATTCTTTGTAATATTTGATTTTACTTGGAAATGTACACATGCGATTTCCAAAATGTTTGGGACTTTGTATGTTTGACGATTGTCATTCTATGAATTCGGGCTCAAAATATGTTTTTCTATAAGCGTGAGAATTCAAACGAAAGTTCAATATTAGAACGTCTAATTGGTTTCAATTCAGTCTTACTATTAATTCTGCTCCTGCCATCTGTAACGAGGTGTTGACAGTCTGGTCAAAAATTCATATAAGGAGGATGAAGTTATAATGAAAATAGTTATTAAATAATAGTAAGGCCGTTGCAAATATTTTTTGAAGTTTATGTCCCTCGACTTAGATCAAAGTCGAGGGGGGGGGGGGGGGGCAAAAAAATAAAAAAAAGTTAAAAATTTAAATTACAGGCCACGGTGTCAATATATGAATGAAAAAAGTGTTTAAAAATACATCATATACCTGTCCAGTTGTTTTGCAATAATTGATTTCCAAAATTTCTAAGCACTGACGAAAATTTTATTTTTGCGAGAAAAAAAAGTTTTTGCGGTGCTGTACATTGTAATTTCATAAAAGTTCAAAATATTTTTAAATGAGTCCAAACATGTTAAATATGATTATCAATGCTGAAAAAGGCATTTTAAATTGTTCTCAGTTGATTAGACTTCTATTTCCATTAAAATTTTGATATTTTTTTGAAAAAAAAAATTTTTCCCCTGATTTTTAAGACCAATTTTGAAGGGGGGGGGGGGGGCGACATAAACTTTGAAAAATATTTGCAACGGCCTAAGGTAGTTGCAAATATTTTTCATAGTTTTTTTTGGTCATATTTTTTGGGATTAAATGATAATTTTACATGGAAACCATTTTTTTACAAGTTGGGTCAATTATGATGGCAGATTTAGATTTAGCGGGCAAAATTACATAGAAAAACATATATTTGGACAATTTTCGAAATTCGTTAGGGTGGTCCCATGAGGTTTTCCCTTGAAAATTAGACTTTTTAAAATGAAGATATCTCGAGTTTAAAGAAAAACACCCCTGAGATTTTTTCAACATTTGTAGTGCTAAATCTCCTCTTTCAAATGCATTTCAAACACTTTTTTCATCCAAATGTTGAAACGTAGGCTTGTAATTTCAATTTTCAAACCGTGTAAGTTGTCTCCAGTCCGAGAAATTTGATTCTTGTTTTTTGGCGCTCTTGAGTAACTATGAATTTGAGAGAGTTTAATTGTCGCTATAATTGATGCTTTTCTCACAAAATAAGAATAAATAAGTTGATTGTCTTAATACAAAAATACGCGCGAGAATGATTTTTTCACATTTCATTATCTTATAAGAACCATTTCTTTGTTTTTTAATACCTGTGCAATAGGGTGCCCAGAAAAAAATGACCCCCTGCTCCACAAGCGGAAAACGGTTTTTTGGGTTATTTTAAGCATCTGTGTAAATTTTGAGCGAAATTTGATGAGATTTACCCATTGATACCCGCACCTGAAGTTGGTGAAAAAAATGTTTACTATACAAAAATAACATTTTTAAATCGCTAATAACTTTTCTGGATCGAGTTTTACAGCTTTGGTATGTTGTACAAAGTTTTAGAGCATTAATTTTCCAATAAGAATCTCACTCTTGGAAATAATTGCATGGAAGTAGCGCACCGTGCAGACCAAACAGTAATAAAATTGTGTTTTCCATACATTTTTTCAATTTTTCCCATACAAACTTCACCTCCATCAATCATCAATGGGTAAATGATGACCGATTTTGCTCATATTTTGCCCAGAGTCCAAAAATAGGTCAAAGAACAATATTCAGCTTGTGGAGCGAGGTTTTGAAAAAAAGTCCCATATTCCGGGCACCCTACTGTGCAATCAACGTATTTTTTAAATTTGGCATATATGTCTTTTTTAATATCAATAGCATTGTTTCCAATTCTTTTAAACTATATTTTTGCTTGAACTTTTTTTTCTTGACAATTTAAAACAACAAGTAACTTTTGTCCCTAATCACGAATCCGAGGTCCGTTTTTTTGATATCCCATGACGGAGGGCGGTACGATCCCTTAAATTTTTGAACATCCGAAAAAATACATGATTTTCAATAATTGGATGGAAATTTGGTGTCTTTTATGGAAAATTGGACGCCCGATTTAATGGCGTATTTAAAATTCCTTAAAAACGTATTTTTCATTTAAAAACTATTTTTTTTTAACTCTGCCATTTTTCGTTACTCAATTCTAAAAAAAATGGAGCTTGTCATTTTAAGGGAAATATAATTTACTTTTCGAATCTGCATTAACCCAGAAGGGTAATTTTTTAATTTATAATATTTTTTTTTTTTTCATTTTTAAACTTTGGGTTTTTTTTTAAATTAAGCAGTGTTGTTTATTTGAGTGTAACAATGTTCTACAAAGCTGTAGAGCAGTCAAAAAAAATATGTATAAACATAAGGGGTTTGCTTGTAACCATGATGAGTTAGGGTACGTTATCCATTAGTGGTCCCCTTTCCTATAGTGGACCCTCTGAAGGGTTTTTGATGAAAAATTCAATAAAATCACATTTTCAAGCGGTTTGTTGTCTACAAATCTATTATTTGGCATGTTCAGCATCATTTGAAACAATGTTGACTGACATTGAATTGTCTTTTTCACCAAAATAAGTGTTTTGAGTTCGACATCTGAAATCAGCCAAGGCCACTAGCATTTTCACAACAAAACTGCATTCATATTTTATGATTGAATTAACTATCCAATAATTTTTTGACTGATTTTTTAACTTCAGCAAGTCGAAATAATGTATGTTTAAGGAACTTTACTAAAATAAAGGGAAGAACTTCCATTTTCGAACAAAAATTAGGGGGGTCCAATATAGGACAATGAAAATCCAAACTTTTCCAAAAGTGGAACCCTGTTAATTTAACCTTAAAAAATGAAGAAAACTGTGTATTTAAGCAAAAGTTTCTCTTAAACATACAATAAATGCTTGTTGTTATCAACCTAAACGCATATTTTTTTCAATTAGGCCGTTGCAAATATTTATCAAAGTTCATACGCCTGTAAAATGCATTTTAAAACAATCTTTTCATCCAAATATTGAAACCTAGGCTTGTAATTTCAATTTTTATATTCTTATTTTTTTGCCCCGCCCTCGACTTTGGTCAGAGCCGAGGGACATAAACTTCAAAAAATATTTGCAACAGCCTAATGATTATAAATATAGCTGTTTTCTTGCTAAAAGTACCAAAAATGCTGAAGCCGTAAGAATTTATAATTAATGAAAAACTATAGTAAATTGTACTTAACTGAAGCATCATAATTGCAGTTTGATATTGATTTTTTATAATAATAAATCAATAACAAAACATTTTTTTAAATAAACATGCGTGGTTTTATCAGCAACTGTAAACAAATCTATTGTTTAGTTTTGGTCAACCATTTATGTAATTAAGAGCGAGTTTTTCACCAATGTGTAACAGGTCGAATCGAGGTGCTCCGATTTGGATGAAACTTTCAGCGTTTGTTTGTCTATACATGAGATGAACTCATGCCAAATATGAGCCCTCTACGACAAAGGGAAGTGGGGTAAAACGGGCTTTGAAATTTGAGGTCGAAAAAACATAAAAAATCTTAAAATTGCTCGCATTTCCGTAAAACTGCATCAATTCCAACTCTCTTGGATGCATTCGAAAGGTCTTTTGAAGCCCTTAAAAATGTGCTACAGACATCCAGGATTGGTTAGACTTTTTCTCATAGCTTTTGCAAATTACTGTCAAAAATGGATTTTTTTAAAACCTTAACCCGGGCATGGTCTTCGGGTCTATAGGACCCAGTAGCACTATAAAAGTAATTGTAACTTTTGACCAAAAACACCTAGAGATCTGAAATTTTGTGACTTTGTGTATCTTACTAAGACACACATTCTGGCCAAAAATGAACTTCCGGAGGCCACCGGAAGTGCCCACCAAAAAAAAACTGACACCAATGGTATTCCGGGTCTATAGGACCCAGAAATGTTTTCGGCTGCCAAAATTCGAGATTGTAACCGATTTTGGATGTCTTGGCCGCAAATGAAAGGCTAGGATATCTACTTTCTGAATCCGACCGGCAGAACCGGTTTTGGACACCGTGGCCACCGGGAACCTGCTATAACCGAAAAAAGTCCTTTTTGAGGCCCCTACTTTGAGGACCTGTATCTCCGAAACGATTGCACATAGCAGGTTGCTTCCGGTTGCATTCGACAGATAATAACCTGAATTTTAAGCCCCAGAAAAAATAATTGGTCCTTAGTGGCCACCGGTTCCGGTAACCCGGAACTTCCGGAAAACTTGATTTTTGCAGTTTTTGACATAAAACCGTCACACGGACCAGTCTTTTGAAACGGATTATTTTGCAAACCATTGCAGAAGGATACTACATACTACCCCTGACTGTTTGGTATCGGTTCTGGCCAACTGTGTCCAATCCGGAACCGGTTCCAGGGTACCACTAAAACGGTTCCAATAATTGTCACGCTAGAAACCCGTCATGTTGCATATCAAACTTCATGAAATTGAAAGTTATGACCATCTGAGGTCATGCCGATGTCCCCTGACCCAACCTGGTCACTCCGGAACCGGTTACCGGTGGCCACTGGGGGACACTATCGGAATATGCAATGAAACCTATCATACGACGTATCAAACTTCATGAAATTGAAAGTTATGACTATCTGAGGTCATGCCGATGTCTCCTGACCCAACCTGGTCACTCCGGAACCGATTACCGGTGGCCACTGGGGGACACTATCGGAATATGCAATGAATCCTATCATCCGACGTATCAAACTTCATGAAATTGAAAGTTATGATCATCTGAGATCATGCCGATGTCCTCTGACCCATCCTGGTCACTCCGGAACCGGTTACTGGTGGCCACTGAGGGACACTATCGGAATATGCAATGAACCCTATCATCCGACGTATCAAACTTCATGAAATTGCAAGTTATGACCATCTGAGGTCATGCCGATATCTTATAACCTAACCTGATCACTCCGGAACCGGTCACCGGTGGCCACTGGGGGACACTATCGGAATATGCAATGAACCCTATCATCCGACGTATCAAACTTCATGAAATTGAACATTCTTACCATCTGAGGTCATGCTAACGTCCTTTGAACTTATCTGGTCACTCCAGAATCGGTTACCGGTGGCCACTTGGTGACACTCTCTGAGTATGTAATAAACCCTATCATCCAACGTATCAAACTTCATGAAATTGAAAGTTATGACCATCTGAGGTCATGCTAACGTTCTTTGAACTTATCTGGTCACTTCGGAGTCGGTTTCCGATGGCCACTTGGGGACATTTGTGGAATATGTTAGGAACCCTATCATCAGAAATATCAAACTTCATAGAATTGAAAATTATTACTATCCATGGTTATGCCGTCTTCAACTAACCTTACCTGATCAATTTGGAACCGGTTACCTATGGCCACTGAGGGCCACTCCGGGACCGGTTACCAGTGGGTTTTTGGGGAACATTATCGTAATATGCAATGACGGCATATCGAACAACATGAAATTAAACAATATTACATCTAAGGTAATTACGCTAACATCCCCTAACTCTATCTGGCTTTTGGAATCGGTTACCGGTGGCCACTGGTGTACACTTGTGGAATATGCGGAATAGAAACTCTATCGTCCGACATATCAAACTTCATGCGGCCGTCTTTCTCTCAAACCGAGTGTTGCCGAGATTTGGGTGCAGAAACTCTTTCATCTAACCTTTGATTTTGATATTTTAGATATTATAGACACGCAAAAATCGGTATTTTCTCGGATAGCTAAACTGCACTATTGGCGAAAATCCTCTAAATGCAAATCCAAACATGTTTGGAACTTGCTACTCGGCATAACAGAGTGATGTTGTTTTGGGTACCAGGGCACTGCGGCATTGAAGGCATTGAAATGGCTGATGAACTTGCCAGACAAGGCTTATCAAACATATTCGTGGATCCCGAGCCGTTCCTTGGAATCTCAAAAAGTGCCGTGAAGCAAGAAATAACTATTTCGTCGCTTGTGTGCTATCTATCTCCTATCTTTTTTACAGCAGACGTATCACAAGATAGCACACAAGTGACGAATTGAGGACAATCGCAAATCGCTTAAATCTGGGGCGAGATGCGTGGATTGAGACAAGCGTGAACTTTTATCACTCCAAGTCCTTCAATTACCAAGAAACTTCTTGGCTTAAACCATAGGGAACTACGAATACTCGCAGGGCTTCTAACAGGACATTGTCCTGATAGATATCACCTGCACAAAATCGGCATGGGGCCTAACAACTTCTGTCGTTTTTGTTTAACTGAGCTAGAAAGCTCGGCACATTTACTCTGCCGGATAAATGGATAAACCATATCTGCAAAATAACCCCTCGTCTACCGATCCCATGGATACGAGTAATTTGTAGTATGGACAGAATCCAGGGTACATTACAAAAGATAGCCTTATTAGGTGGTCGCAGTGAGCTTAACACAATTGCCCATTGTGAAAAAAAAAAATTGATATTGATAGCCAGATTACAAACTATAGTAATCAGAAAATGGTGAAAGATTTTGAGTCAAAAATATGTGTAATATTACATGAGGAATTGGAGATTTTACATCAGTTTCTGGTGAATTTTCATTAGGTTCACATTTTTACACATTTTTTCGGTAAAATTACTCAAACAAGTGGTTATCCGAATTTTCAACATTCCAAAATTCACCTATTTTTTGCTGTGTATCAGAACCTACATGTAAACTGTCCTCAAGCATTTTATTGCGATATAGAAGAATACAGATGTTGGCATAGCCTGGGATAGCAATAGTTTTCAATTTTATGAAGTTTGATATATCGGATGATAGGGTTTCTAGTATATTCCACAAGTGTCCCCAAGTGGTCATCGGAAACCGATTCCGAAGTGACCAGATAAGTTCAAAGGACGTTAGCATGACCTCAGATGGTAAGAATGTTCAATTTCATGATGTTTGATACGTCGGATGAAAGGGTTTATTACATAATCAGAGAGTGTCACCAAGTGGCCACGGGTAACCGGTTCCGGAGTGACCAGGTTGGGTCAGAGGACATTGTCTTGATCCCAGATGATCATAACTTTCAATTTCATGAAGTTTGACACGTTGGATGATAGGGTTCATTGCATATTCCGATAGTGTCCCCAAGTGGCCACCGGTAACCGGTTCCATCGAAAACCGATTCCGGACCAGGTTAGGTCAGAAGACATCGGCATCACCTCAGATGGTCATAACTTTCAATTTCATGAAGTTTGATACGTCGGATGATAGGGTTCGTTGCATATTCCGATAGTGTCCCCCAGTGGCCACCGGTAACCGGTTCCGGAGTGACCAGGATGGGTCAGAGGACATCGGCATGGCCTCAGATGGTCATAACTTTCAATTTCATGAAGTTTGATACGTCGGATGATATGATTCATTGTATATTCCGATAGTGTCCCCCAGTGGCCACCAGTAACCGGTTCCGGAGTGACCAGGTTGGGTTAAGGGACATCGGCATGAGCTCAGATGGTCATAACTTTCAATTTCATGAAATTTGATACGTCGGATGATAGGTTTCATTGCATATTCCGATAGTGTCCCCCAGTGCCACCGGTAACCGGTTCCGGAGTGACCAGGATGGGTCAGAGGACATCGGCATGACCTCAGATGGTCATAACTTTCAATTTCATGAAGTTTGATACGTCGGATGATAGGATTCATTGCATATTCCGATAGTGTCCCCCAGTGGCCACCGGTAACCGGTTCCGGAGTGACCAGGTTGGGTCAGGGGACATCGGCATGAGCTCAGATGGTCATAACTTTCAATTTCATGAAATTTGATACGTCGGATGATAGGTTTCATTGCATATTCCGATAGTGTCCCCCAGTGGCCACCGGTACCGGTTCCGGAGTGACCAGGTTGGGTCAGAGGACATCGGCATGACCTCAGATGGTCATAACTTTCAATTTCATGAAGTTTGATACGTCGTATGATAGGTTTCATTGCATATTCCGATAGTGTCCCCCAGTGGCCACCGGTAACCGGTTCCGGAGTGACCAGGTTGGGTCAGAGGACATCGGCATGACCTCAGATAGTCATAACTTTCAATTTCATGCAGTTTGATACGTCGGATGATAGGATTCATTGCATATTCCGATAGTGTCCCCCAGTGGCCACCGGTAACCGGTTCCGGAGTGACCAGGATGGGTCAGAGGACATCGGCATGACCTCAGATGGTCATAACATGCAATTTCATGAAGTTTGATTTGCAACGTGACGGGTTTCTAGCGTGACAATTATTGGAACCGTTTTAGTGGTACCCTGGAACCGGTTCCGGATTGGCCACAGTTGGCCAGAACCGATACCAAACAGTCAGGGGTAGTATGTAGTATCCTTCTGCAATGGTTTGCAAAATAATCCGTTTCAAAAGACTGGTCCGTGTGACGGTTTTATGTCAAAAACTGCAAAAATCAAGTTTTCCGGAAGTTCCGGGTTACCGGAACCGGTGGCCACTAAGGACCAATTATTTTTTCTGGGGCTTAAAATTCAGGTTATTATCTGTCGAATGCAACCGGAAGCAACCTGCTATGTGCAATCGTTTCGGAGATACAGGTCCTCAAAGTAGGGGCCTCAAAAAGGACTTTTTTCGGTTATAGCAGGTTCCCGGTGGCCACGGTGTCCAAAACCGGTTCTGCCGGTTGGATTCAGAAAGTAGATATCCTAGCCTTTCATTTGCGGCCAAGACATCCAAAATCGGTTACAATCTCGAATTTTGGCAGCCGAAAACATTTCTGGGTCCTATAGACCCGGAATACCATTCGTGTATGTAGAAAACGAAGACCATGGCCAGGTTAATATCTTTTTGCAACAGCCTCCAACACCCATACTCCCATAGGTCAAAAGATAGGTAATTGTATGGACTGTAAGCCTATGGTATTAACTTTTTGGCCAATTGCAGTTTTTCTCATAGTTTTTCAATTTTTCTAGAAAAAGGGGGTCCAT
Organism: Culex pipiens pallens; assembly: GCF_016801865.2. NCBI lineage: Eukaryota > Metazoa > Arthropoda > Insecta > Diptera > Culicidae > Culex > Culex pipiens. The sequence continues at coordinate 116,387,614 of NC_068939.1, forward strand.
AACATGCAAAAAAAACTTTTTTTTTTCAAATGGCTATTTTTCTGCTCAAAAACAAAAAAAAAACTGATGAAACAAATAGTCAAAATTGTTCAAAGACTTCAGATTTTATTGTTTTGTACAAAGGGTTATGAAAAAGTGCTTAAAATATTGAAAATTTGTGAAAAATGTGCATCGGCTCTACTAGGGGGTCCACTAATGGTTAAAATACCCTACCGTGATTTTTCGAAAAAATGTTTTGAAAAAATTGGTCATTGTTGATCATGGCGGTTCATGGTCACCCGCGACAGACACGAACGAAGAAACAAAGAGAAACGCAAAAATTAACTCAAATCAAAATCAAATTATTCGCTCTACAGCATTGCCTTGGCGTTCTCGATTGCGAGATTCCTACTCGAAACCAGGTGTTCGAAGGCTTGATTGTTGAGGCAATTGCAAACCTCTTTTTACACCTAAGCTTCCATCCACCCCGGGATTCGAACTGACGACCTTTGGATTGTTAGTCCAACTGCCTACCAGCGACTCCACCGAGGCAGGACCCAGGGAGACGACTCCTACACCTGGACTGAGCTAACGACCTAACCTTTATTTTTAGGTTAGTCCGGGGCCAACATTTACTTCCCGTCCGACGGAAGGCGTGATCAGACAAATCTCGTCTCGAAAAATGCCACCGGGACCGTCTGGGATCGAACCCAGGCCGACTGGGTGAGAGGCAATTGTTGGTTAAGGGGTGAAACGGGTATTCGCCTACTTGATACAGTATTTGACGTATTGATCTCAAGGTTTATAGGATCTATTTCTTTTTTCATAAATGTTTTATTTAATTATTTTCTAAATCAAGTTTACAACACGTGAAATTTTCCTAGGATTCCGAATATGTCAAAATTGAGACCAAAAAGTGCCGCTATGGAAGCCTACGGGGCAAAAACTAACGTTGTAAAAAGTTTGTTATAGAAAAATCGAAAAACTATGAGAAAAACCGCGATTGACCAAAGGGTTAATACCGTAGGATTAAAGTCCATGAAATTCCATGAAATTCCATAAAGCTATAAGAAAAAGTCGAACCCATCCTGGACGTCTATGGCACATTTTGAAGTGCTTCAAAAGACCATGCGAATGCATCTTAGAGAGTTGGAATTGATGAAGTTTTACGGAAATGCGATCAATTTTAAGATTTTTTTAAATGTTTTTTGGACCTCAAACTTCAAAGCCCGTTTTACCCCACTTCCCTTTGTCGTAGAGAGCTCATATTTGGCGTCAGTTCATCTCATGCCGGGTCCGGTGGTTTAGTGGTTAGCGTGGTAGCATCTGAATCCCAGTATGGCCTGGGTTCAATCCCAGACGGACCCGGTGGCATTTTTCGAGACGAGATTTGCCTGACCACGCCTTCTATCGGATGGGGAAGTAAAACGTCGGTCCATTTGCGTAAAAGAGGTTTTGAGTGACTCACCACACATAACCTTCGGACGCCTAGAAATGAGCAGAAACTTGCAACAGAGACCACAAAAGACCCGGGGGTCGTTAAAGTGGATTACTTTGCTTTGCTTTTTCATCTCATGAATAGACAAACAAACGCTGAAAGTTCCATCCAAAATCGGAGCACCTCGATACGACCTGTTACCCATTGGTGAAAAACTCGCTTTTAAAATTCGTTTTATCGAAACTTAAAAAGATAGCTCAGTTGATCACCTAGCCGTTGTTGGATAGGTAATCGAATATGCTGTGAGTTCCAAGCCCTTGTTATCAAGAAATAATACCCTTTGTAACGTTTGATCGTTGATAAGAACAAAGAATCTCGGCTGCTGTTAGGGGCTGTATGCCACGATTGACAGATGATTCTCTGTTCGATGTGTGCATTTTCAATGTGTTTATCCAAGAATCCACAGAGAATATTAGATGTCTAAACAGTACGGAAAAGCTTGACTCGATTTGTTCGTAGATGTGTAAATGTAAATGCATGATCTTCATTGACAAATCATCTCAAACTCCGTCAATTCCCAACTTATTTAAGCAAGATCCTAAAGAGAATATGAAATGTCTACCGTCTCGGAGTGCGCTCCAAAACACAGCTCTATTTTCACTCCAAACATTTGTTCCCGTTGGCAGATAACGGAGCTCCAGCGTTCCGATACAGACGAAGCTTTTCCGTGGTCCAGAAACATCTAGCTACAACAGCTCGTTGCAAAAATAACACTTCAAAGCCACAATGGTCCCCCATTTTCAAAGGTTTCCTTATTCAAACAGATTCTCGACTCGTACGAGAACGTTGCCGAGTTGTTGCTACACATATCTTCAATGGCCATGACCTATTCAAAGGTGAGAATGTCTATTTCCGAGTGATTTTTGAATTATTTACAGAAAAAATGCTTTTTTGTAACATTTTATGTAACTTCGTTTTAATCGAACACAAAATTCAAATTCATTAAGCCTAAAAATGCTCCCACTCCCCAAAATAAAAAACAACCCTTTTTTCCCCCAAACCAAACTTGTGGCATCGTCTTCGTTTGAAGGGTCCTTCAAAGAGCCGCACAGTTTGATTTTCCCACTGCCAGTCCCCCATGGTGAGGGAGGGGAAAAACTGTAACGGACGAGTACTCGAAGCCACATCGAGGGCACTTGGGCCGCACTGTTCACTGTTTGGAAATCCAACAGATACCTTAAAAAGACACGTCTTTTGGCATGGGAACTGCTGCTGGCTGGCTGGGAAGGACTAGTGAAATTTTCGAACACTTTTCCAGCACAGAGGCTGCGGTTCGACTTCAATTTAACTTTTTAAGGAGAAGCGCTCTCGTGTCGGAAGAGGTTGGTCGGTTGGTTGGGTTTCGGAGAAATTTTACGTTTGCTTACGGTTTAAGAATGTCGGGACGAACGTCACGTTTTGGTGGTTTAAGGAAAGTTTTTGTAAGATGCAACGATGAGGATTTTTTTAAACACGCAAAAAAATTGTTCAAGGGCTGAGTTTGGCTTACTTAACGTTTATATTTCCATTTTTATTTTACAAAATTGTAAATTGCAGTTTTTTAAAAAAAAATAAACAAATAAAATCTGTGCTAATTTAATGTTGGGTAGACAATATCCGCCATATCTAGCTTATAAGCATACAAACTACAAGAGTTTTTCTTGAAAGGAAATTTTTTTTTTCAAAAACAAAAACAAAAACAAAAACAAAAACAAAAACAAAAACAAAAACAAAAACAAAAACAAAAACAAAAACAAAAACAAAAACAAAAACAAAAACAAAAACAAAAACAAAAACAAAAACAAAAACAAAAACAAAACAAAAAACAAAAACAAAAACAAAAACAAAAACAAAAACAAAAACAAAAACAAAAACAAAAACAAAAACAAAAACAAAAACAAAAACAAAAACAAAAACAAAAACAAAACAAAAACAAAAACAAAAACAAAAACAAAAACAAAAACAAAAACAAAAACAAAAACAAAAACAAAAACAAAAACAAAAACAAAAACAAAAACAAAAACAAAACAAAAACAAAAACAAAACAAAAAACAAAAACAAAAACAAAAACAAAAACAAAAACAAAAACAAAAACAAAAACAAAAACAAAAACAAAAACAAAAACAAAAACAAAAACAAAAACAAAAACAAAAACAAAAACAAAAACAAAAACAAAAACAAAAACAAAAACAAAAACAAAAACAAAAACAAAAACAAAAACAAAAACAAAAACAAAAACAAAAACAAAACAAAAACAAAAACAAAAACAAAAACAAAAACAAAAACAAAAACAAAAACAAAAACAAAAACAAAAACAAAAACAAAAACAAAAACAAAAACAAAAACAAAAACAAAAACAAAAACAAAAACAAAAACAAAAACAAAAACAAAAACAAAAACAAAAACAAAAACAAAAACAAAAACAAAAACAAAAACAAAAACAAAAACAAAAACAAAAACAAAAACAAAAACAAAAACAAAAACAAAAACAAAAACAAAAACAAAAACAAAAACAAAAACAAAAACAAAAACAAAAACAAAAACAAAAACAAAAACAAAAACAAAAACAAAAACAAAAACAAAAACAAAAACAAAAACAAAAACAAAAACAAAAACAAAAACAAAAACAAAAACAAAAACAAAAACAAAAACAAAAACAAAAACAAAAACAAAAACAAAAACAAAAACAAAAACAAAAACAAAAACAAAAACAAAAACAAAAACAAAAACAAAAACAAAAACAAAAACAAAAACAAAAACAAAAACAAAAACAAAAACAAAAACAAAAACAAAAACAAAAACAAAAACAAAAACAAAAACAAAAACAAAAACAAAAACAAAAACAAAAACAAAAACAAAAACAAAAACAAAAACAAAAACAAAAACAAAAACAAAAACAAAAACAAAAACAAAAACAAAAACAAAAACAAAAACAAAAACAAAAACAAAAACAAAAACAAAAACAAAAACAAAAACAAAAACAAAAACAAAAACAAAAACAAAAACAAAAACAAAAACAAAAACAAAAACAAAAACAAAAGGAGGAGTCGATGGTTTTAATATATTTAAGACAATATTCATTCATATTTGCACAAAACTCAAAAATCCAAAAATCATAATCTTCTGTCTTACTGTTGTGAGAAAAGTAAAAGTAATCCAGAAAGCTGTCACCTCAACCGGAAGGTGCGCTGCTACTGCTGCTGGCTGGCTTCCCGATTCCAAGATTGTGTTGTGTTTCTACTTAAGCAAAAGTTCAAAACAAACACGCACTTTTTCACACCTGCTCAACCCCCGACACACACGCTCACACAAACACATGGACACATTATTCATGGAAAAACAACAAAAGTCTCTCTCTCTCTCTCGCTCCCTGTTTACTGGTGGTGCCGGGGGAAAATCTGCAAAGGGGCACACACACACTAACACGCGCACACACAAAAGAGAGACATTTTCCTAAAAACTTTATTCCGCTTGGATTTGAATTTGGTTGGGAAAATTCCGGTGAAAAACTTTTGCTGCTTCACACACACACACCCAGAATCACACATCAAACACGCAACTCTCTTGGTCGCTGGCGTCGTCGTTGGTGGCTTTTCCGAGGGTCACCACTCGCTGCTGCCTGTGTTTCGCGAGGAAAATCGAGTTGGTTTTTTTTTCTTTTCATATAGATTTATATCATGATGACGGCAAGAACTAGCAACAAAACCAACATCAACCGGTGGCGGCCGGTTCGTAGATTGTTGTTTCGTGATAAATTTTGCGGTTTGCGAAAGGATTTTATTTCCCTGGGCTCTTTCCTTACTTTCTCCCACATTCTAAATTTAGTAGGGTTGGGCGGGTCAGTTCCCTCGTGCAGTGTAAATTGCTTGTTGTTAGGGTGGAAGAGGTTGAGTTTCATTTCGTGTGTGTGGTTTGTGTACTTTTTGGTTTAGAGCTGGGCAAATATTTTAAATTCATATTTATGGGTCCCAGGGCTACCTGTTTTGCTGCTACATAAAGGGGGCCGACAATGTGTGTGGGAGCAGTGTTTGCGAACATTTTGCTACCAAATTGAGAGTGGTGTAAAGAATTTTGAAAATATTCAAACAAAAATAATTGTGGTTGCCAAAGAAGTATTTGAAATTTAATACATAGCAATTCCCCTTTCATTAACGTCCAAGAGAGGTAAATTCGGTTTAACCCTCTACAACCCAACCCCGCCTTTAGACGAGCTTCGATTTAAAAAGTCGCCAAAAATCCATTTTTCAACTAATTTTTGATCATAAAAAAGCATTGGAAAGAAAAACTCTTAAAATTTTAGAAAATTTATAGGCTGGAATTTTTACTTGTTTTATGTCACTTAGCCAATGTTTTTAAAAATGTAATTTTTTTAGGTGTCAACTTTGGCTGTGTTTTTTACTAACATTTCCTATATTTTAAGTAAAAAGAAGTATGCAGTAATTTTTCTAGTGTCCCAGACTATGCCTCTACGTATTTATTTAAAATTTAAATGGTAATGGTGCACTTTTATAGCAGAAAATGTGAAAAACAAGCAAAAAATGGAAAAAGTGGCTATAAAAACATTAAAAATTAGAAATGCAAAATGTAATGATAGGAGGTGGTAGAATAGGCCAAATACTACCAAAAACAAACATAAACTAAACAAGATAAATGCAAATTAAAATACTAAAAATTAAACAAGAAAAACATAAAACAAGAGAAGTTAAGATTTTCGTAGAACAAAAGTTGCTCAAAATGACCTCCTATACAAGAGAAAAAAAAAATTCGAAAAAAAATTGGTCAGTAGAGGGTTAAATGGCTTAGAGCTAAGACCAGGGTTGTTAAAATATCAAAATATCAGCTCTCAGCAACTACAATTATCCCGCCTGAATATTCATGCCTCAAATACAACTGCTCTTCTCTCCCTATTGAAACTCTCAGCGCCGAACATAGCCGAACACGTTTTCGTGTTTACACACTCGCGATTGACATTTTCCTTTTCTCTCTCATTCCCGCTTCCACGATCATCCTACCGCAACAGCGTTTAACCAAAAAAAAGCCGCCACAAAACCAATTTCGCGAACGCAGTTTAACGGGACGTCATGCGTGGTCGGCTCCTAATCGCCATCTCGCGTTCTTTCATTGCAGTTTTCAGAGAGATTGAGAGTGTTCCGACGCGGCGCAAGAAATGTCATCGCCGAAAACCCCCCGGCGTGATCATATTTGCAACACTGCGACGGCCAACAGCGCTCAGGTGGACAGGGACAGAACCAGATCCCAAACAGTCGGTGACGTCGTTGCTACGAAACGTCAAAGCGAATGATAGGTAAAAAGTTTGTTAACCAACGAAAACGAAAGTGGTGCGAAAAGTTCGGAAAGTGGAATTTGTGCGATTAAGGGAGGAAAACGTCTGCATTTAGTTGATTTTTATTCTTTTTGTGCAACTACACTCGTGAGTAGGTGTTGGAGAGATAACTTATCTAAAACTAATCCTAACTTAATCTAATCAGGAAGATCGCAGGGGAACTGCTCTCCTCATCTGCTGCTGTAAAAAGGGGCCTTAATTTGTAGGTTATCTGTGCGTGAGTAGAAAGAAACATAAATTAGTTGGAATAATTAAATTAGCTAAAAAATACTTACCTTCGATAGTTGCCCGCACGTCCGGCGATAAGTGTCATTGGGAGTTGAATTCGGAGTTAAACTAGGGTGACCGATGTAAGTAAAAATCTACTGAAATATTGTATTTAGAAACTGAAATGAAATTATAGCTTTTAGCAATACTTACACTGCAATCAACGGTGTTTAATTCGCTGAAAAGAAGCCCGAAAACTCGTCCCAACAAATCTAAAAGATCGCCCGATAGGAAGGATGGACTGCATGCTGTGCACTTTTCCAAACACGGACCGGATGGTGAGCTGCTGTGTCTGCGGGTCGTGGATGCACTACGAGTGCGTCGGCGTCAACGATAGCATCGCGGCGCATAGTCGGTCGTTCTACTGCCCTCCATGCCAGAGGCCGACACCAAGACCCCAGCCACCAGTGGAAGAACCCGGCAAGAAACACGATGGCAAGGCCAAGAGTTCCAAGGCGGGGTCGAAAGCGGGATCGAAGGCGGGTTCCAAGGCAAGTTCGGTGCAGTCCGGCGTCGGCGCACGAACCAGATTGGCTCAGCTGAAGATCCAAAAGCTGGAGGAGCAGAAAAAGCTCGCGCTACAACGCCTGGAGCTGGAGAGCAAGCAGCGAGACGCGGAGATGGCTGCCAAGAAGCAGGTGCAGGAAGCGGAACTAGCGGCGTTGAAGCTACAGGTCGAAACGGAGGCGCTCGAAGAGACGTTCCGACTGCTCGAGGAGTTGGAAATCGGAGATGATGACGGCGATGGCCGAAGCGTGGCTTCGGAGCAAAGTTCGCGCAGCAAGGTGAAGAGGTGGCAGCAGAATCAGGAGGTAATGAGCTCGACGCTTTTGAGACCGACGAAGACTTCAGCTGGAACTGGTCAACAAGCGGGGAACCCGACGACATCTGGAACAGTCGCTGGTCAGGTGGGACAACCGGCCGGTGGAAACCGAACCGTTTTAGATAGGGCGTTAGACGGGATTTCCCTGAACGACACAGTAGCGCAGTCTACGTTAGGAGGTTTTATTGGGAGAGTCTCAGAGACTATAGTTTCGAAGCATGCCACTCAAAAGCCATTTGCACCGGGCACAAATATCGCGGAATCTTCTCCAAGTCCAATTAAGTCTTCTCCGACTCCCGCGAACGGGAAACCCCAACCCCCCACTAGTCTGATCCAGAGTCTTCTGTCAAGACAACCAGTGTTGAATTCGGAAGTGAGTGCGAGTAGTGTTCAAGGGAACGGTCAGCAGATGAATCCAGGAGGGCAATCGCAAACTCAACCGGGTCCGCAGCAGTCAGCAGGAGGAACTACGCAGACGCACACTGGGACTGGAGGAGGGCAGACAACAGGGGGGCGACCGCAGTCGTTTACGAAGCTTCCGGGTTTGCAAGAACCGCCACGGGCAGATAGAAGCCAGGTGGACCGCCACGATGACACACCGGACTACTACGGACCGACTCCGCAACAGCTCGCTGCCAGGCAGGTGATCTCGAAGGAGCTGCCCGTGTTCACGGGAAATCCTGAGGACTGGCCGCTGTTCATAAGCGCGTACGTCAACACGACGAACGCGTGCGGGTTTTCGGATGCAGAGAATTTGGCCAGGTTGCAGAAGTATGTTCGAGGCTACGCGTACGAAAGGGTGCAAGGACGCTTGCTTCATCCGGCGGGAGTGCCGCACGCTATGGCCACGTTGGAGATGCTTTTTGGACGGCCGGAGATGCTGATTCATTCGTTGCTGCAGAAGGTGCACGACGCGCCAGCGCCAAAGCCGGACCGGCTTGAGACCTACATCGATTTCGGGTTGGCGGTTCAGCTGCTCTGCGATCATCTGGAAGCTGGAGGACACGAGGCACACCTGAACAACCCGATGCTGCTGTTCGAGCTGGTGGAGAAGCTGCCTGCGAACGCGAAGCTGGATTGGTCGCTGTACAAGGAGCGTTGCAGCCAGGTGAACCTGACGACGTTTGCGTGCTACATGTCAGCGTTGGTGAAGGCAGCCTCGGACGTAACGCTTAGCTATGGGTCCAAGCAGCAACAACAGCAGGCGCGGGTTGCGAAACTGGACAAGAGCAGCAAGGACAAGAACTTCTGCGGCGCGCACTCCTCCGAAGACGTGTCACGGACGCCAGTCAAGGAGGTTACGGAGAAGAAAGCGGCGCCGGCGTGCTTCGTCTGCAAGGACCCCAAACACCGCGTGAAGGATTGCGCCGAGTTCGGGAAGAAGACGCTGGAAGAACGTCGGAGGATAGTCGACGAATACAGACTGTGTGGCAATTGTCTAGGTGTTCACGGGAAGAAGCCGTGTCGAAGCAGCGACAAATGCGACATTGACGGGTGCCAACAGCAGCATCATGCTCTGCTGCACTTTAAGCAGAAGTCGGGAGGCACGGAGTCGAAGCGCGCTGAGCAGAAGCGGGAGAAGAACGAACCGAAGGTGTCAGGAGCGAACGCGATTACCAACCATCACTACGCCGGGAAGACGGCGCTGTTCCGAATCATCCCAGTAGAGCTGCACGGGAACAACCGTACGGTGTCAGCTTTCGCATTCTTGGATGACGGATCGTCGAGGACGATGGTGGACGAGGAGATCGCCAAGGAGCTCGGCGTCGACGGTGAGGTGCTTCCGCTGTGCTTGCAGTGGACGGCGAACGTGAAGCGCACCGAATCGGAGTCTCAGCGGATCGCGCTGGAGATTTCCGGTAGCGAAGACGAGGCCAGGTTTGCGCTTAACGACGTGCGGACGGTGAAGAAGCTGGATCTGCCACGACAGTCTTTGCGGTACGCAGAACTGGCTAAGACGTTTCCACATCTGCAAGGCCTGCCGGTGAAGGACTACGCTAACGCTGCTCCACGCATTCTCATTGGGAATGACAACGCTCACGTCACGGCGATGCTGAAGGTCCGAGAAGGACAGCCTGGAGAACCGATTGCGGCGCGATCCCGACTCGGGTGGACAGTGTACGGCAAGCAGGACCATACTGCTGGACGCGTACACAGTTTTCACGTGTGCGAATGCCAGGACGACCAAACGCTGCACGATCTGGTGAAGGAGTTCTTCTCGGTTGAAAGCTTGGGTGTGGAAGCGACAGCAGGTCCGGAATCTGATGAAGTCCAGAGAGCGAACAAGATCCTGCAAGAAACGACGAAGCGGGTCGGCCAGCGATTCGAAACGGGGCTGCTGTGGAAGTACGACTGCTTCGAGTTTCCCGACAGCTATCCTATGGCGAAGCGTCGACTGCAGTGCTTGGAACGACGAATCCAGAAGGATCCGGTGATTGGCGAGAGTGTTGTGAGGCAGCTGTCCGAGTACCAGGAAAAGGGGTACATCCACAAGGCCACCCCGGCAGAACTGGAGGAAGCTGACCCTCGGCGCACATGGTACCTACCGCTAGGTGTCGCGCTGAACCCGAAGAAACCGTCGAAGGTCCGCATTTTTTGCGATGCTGCCGCCAAAGTGGACGGAGTCTCGCTGAACACGATGCTGCTCAAAGGCCCGGATCTTTTGAAGACCCTTCTGCACGTGCTGTTCGGTTTCCGGGAGAAGCGAGTGGCACTTTGCGCCGATATCAAGGAGATGTTTCACCAGGTCAAGATTCGGAAGGAAGACCGGCACGCTCAACGTTTGCTGTGGCGTGACGACTCAACGAAGGAACCAGAAGTCTACTTGATGGACGTCGCGACGTTCGGGGCCACATGTTCGCCATGCTCGACGCAGTTCGTCAAGAACCGGAATGCAGAGGAGCACGCGCACGACTACCCCGAAGCTGCGGAAGCCATCATCCGAAAGCACTACGTGGACGACTACCTGGACAGTGCCGATTCGGTGGAAGAGGCGACGAAGCTGGCGTTGGAAGTGAAGCACGTACACTCTCTAGGCGGCTTTGATCTCCGGAACTGGCTGTCAAACTCCAAGGAGGTTCTCGCACGGGTCGGGGAGAACGATCCTGCTCTCGAGAAGTGCATGCAGTTGGACAAGAACGACCCGATGGAGCGAGTGCTGGGAATGTACTGGAAGCCGGACGAAGACGTCTTCACCTTCACGATGACGCTAACGTTCGATGCCGATCTTCCTACGAAACGGCAAGCGCTGCGGATCGTAATGTCGCTCTTTGACCCGGCGGGATTGCTTTGCTTTTTCATCATCCACGGCAAAATCCTGATCCAAGAGGTGTGGCGAGCGAAGACCGAGTGGGACCAGAAGATTCCGGACAAGCTGAAGGAGCGCTGGATGCGGTGGATTGCCATGTTCAAGCATCTGAGCGAGGTGCGCATTCCCCGCTGCTACTTCTCGAAGTACTCGATCGCTGACATTGTGTCGCTCCAGCTGCACGTTTTCTGTGACGCCAGCGAGGAAGCCTACTCGTGCGTAGCGTACTTTCGCGCGGTGTACTTTGACGGGACGATTCAAGTAGCGCTGATCGGGGGAAAAGCTAAAGTGGCTCCACTCAAGGCATTGTCTATACCCCGATTGGAACTGAACGGTGCGGTTATCGGAGTACGGTTGCGGAAGTCGATCACGAATGGCCACAGCCTGAAGATTGACAAGACCGTGATGTGGACCGACTCGAGAACGGTGCTGGCCTGGATCAACTCGGACCATCGGAACTACCGGCAGTTCGTGGCGTGTCGGGTAGGTGAGATCCTGTCGAAGTCGGACGCCGCGGAGTGGCGCCACTGTCCTGGAAAACTGAATCCAGCGGACCTGGCCACGAAGTGGGGCCCGAGGGGTCCAAGTTTCTCGCCGGATTACCCGTGGTACGGACGTTTCTTCATCCTGTCGCAGGAAATCGAGTGGCCCATGGACGTGAATCCCACAGAGGAGACGACGGAGGAAGAGTTGCGTGCCTGTCTGGTCCACAGCGAAGCGGTGACTAAGCTGACAATCGACTGGCAACGCTTCTCTGACTGGACGCGGCTGCTGCGGGCGGTGGCGTACGCTCTCCGTTACAAGCAGAACTTCGTAGAGAACTACCGGAAGCAACCGCTAACGAAGGGACTGCTAACGCAGGAGGAACTGTTGATGGCGGAGACGACGATCTTCCGGACAGTGCAGAGCGAAGCGTATCCAGACGAGGTGGCCACCTTGTCCGTAGCGCGCGGAAAGCGGACGCCGAGACGTCAGGTGGAGCTGGAGCGAACCAGTCTGATCCGGAAGCTGTCGCCGTTCATGGACGAAGCGGGAGTGATTCGGTCGGATTCTCGGATTTCCGAAGCTACGTTTGCGTCGCACGACACTCGGTTTCCGATTATCCTACCGAAAGGCCATCAGGTGACGAACGTGCTGCTGTTTTGGTATCATCGGAAGTTTCTTCACTCCAACGGCGAAACGGTCGTGAACGAAGTGAGACAGCGATTTTTCGTATCCATGCTGCGTACGGAGGTGCGAAAAATTCCAAAGAAGTGTCCACTGTGCAAGCTGAAGCGAGCGATGGAAGGGAAAACTTTGGCTATCCCACGCATGGCCCCACTCCCTGCAGCGAGGCTGCAGGCCTTCGAGCGGCCGTTTTCCTGCACCGGTATCGATTACTTCGGACCAATCGCCGTACGAGTGAATCGCAGCACGCCCAAGAGGTGGATCGCATTGTTCACGTGCCTCACTACCCGTGCCGTGCATCTCGAGGTGGTGCACACGCTGACAACCGAGTCCTGCAAGCAAGCAATTCGGCGGTTCATCGGACGCAGAGGAGCGCCGGCGGAGATACGGACCGACCGGGGAACGAACTTCGTAGGAGCGAACAACGAGCTGCGACTGGAGATGAACAAGCTGGACGGCCAACTGGCGGAAACGTTCACCAACACCAACACGCGATGGGTTTTCAACCCGCCAGCTGCGCCCCACATGGGAGGCGCTTGGGAGCGGTTAGTGAGGTCGGTGAAGACGGCGTTGGCAGCGATGTACACCTCCAGGGTCCCAAACGAGGAGACTTTGGCGACTCTGTTGGTGGAAGCAGAGAGCATCGTCAACTCAAGGCCGCTTACGTTCATCCCACTACAGTCCGAGCAACAAGAAGCGTTGACGCCGAACCACTTTCTGTTGTTGAGCTCACGAGGAGTGGTACAGCCCCCGAAGACCTGGATGGAACCAAAACTGGCCTGTAGAGGAGATTGGCAGCTTTGTCAGACGATGCTGGATCAGTTCTGGCGGCGTTGGGTCCGGGAGTATCTACCGACGATTGCCCGTAGAACAAAGTGGCTGGAGGAGTCCAAGCCGCTCGAGGTAGGCGACTTGGTAATAGTGGTGGAGGAGAAGATACGGAATGGCTGGGTAAGAGGACGGGTCGTGGAGGTCTGCCCAGGACGAGATGGGAGAGTACGAGATGCGGTGGTGCAGACAGCGGACGGTTTCCTGCGACGACCAGTGGCAAAGTTGGCACGCTTGGACTTGAATGGGTGTAAGACTGAACCGGAAGTTTCGGACCAGCTTAACGGGTCGGGGAACTGTTCCGACGCGGCGCAAGAAATGTCATCGCCGAAAACCCCCCGGCGTGATCATATTTGCAACACTGCGACGGCCAACAGCGCTCAGGTGGACAGGGACAGAACCAGATCCCAAACAGTCGGTGACGTCGTTGCTACGAAACGTCAAAGCGAATGATAGGTAAAAAGTTTGTTAACCAACGAAAACGAAAGTGGTGCGAAAAGTTCGGAAAGTGGAATTTGTGCGATTAAGGGAGGAAAACGTCTGCATTTAGTTGATTTTTATTCTTTTTGTGCAACTACACTCGTGAGTAGGTGTTGGAGAGATAACTTATCTAAAACTAATCCTTACTTAATCTAATCAGGAAGATCGCAGGGGAACTGCTCTCCTCATCTGCTGCTGTAAAAAGGGGCCTTAATTTGTAGGTTATCTGTGCGTGAGTAGAAAGAAACATAAATTAGTTGGAATAATTAAATTAGCTAAAAAATACTTACCTTCGATAGTTGCCCGCACGTCCGGCGATAAGTGTCATTGGGAGTTGAATTCGGAGTTAAACTAGGGTGACCGATGTAAGTAAAAATCTACTGAAATATTGTATTTAGAAACTGAAATGAAATTATAGCTTTTAGCAATACTTACACTGCAATCAACGGTGTTTAATTCGCTGAAAAGAAGCCCGAAAACTCGTCCCAACAGAGAGACTCAGCGGTGAGAGCGCATAGTCGTGGAAAAAGGGAGGAATGATAGAGAGAGAAAGACATCGCTGGGAATCACGAGACACAAGAAGAGATCTCACAAGCTATAGTCACGGCCGCTATACTCTCGGATGTTTTTGGTGCAGAGATAATCATTTGATAGCTTTTCTATCACTCATTTGCAACACTGGCTATGACTTTTTTTAAAAATGTGGTTTTTGCGAAAATCGACGAAAATTGTCATTTTTCGAAACACCATATCACGGCGTAGGTCACCCCAAGACCCAAACAAAAACAAATACGGGTCAAATCATTTCAGCCATGGAACCTTCAGTTAAATTTTGGAAGGATCGGACAACTTTTTTTCGAATCATGCTGTTTTCGAGGAGGATTGCTGTATAGCAATACACATTTTGAGGGTGACGATTATGTAAATTAAAAATTATGCGGAAAATCCTAAATTGTTTAGAACATTGGATGTTCAATTTTCGATGTTCAAGTTCGAATAAACCAATTCACAGTGGGCGAAATGGAACCCAAAACCGGACTTAATTGAACGCGGCTGGTTCCCTGGTATGAAAAATAGTGTTTCTTATGTAAAAAAATCCGGGGAATCGATTGGTGATGGTTGCATCCACCGCACGAAACGGCAAAGGGTCCATTTTGCCCCAATTCCCCATTTTTTTACATTTTTTCTTGAAAATCGGACTGTATTTAGAGCGGAGGCTTTATGCGTCATTCTTATGTAAAATTGTCTGATCTTTACGATAAAAATATTTTCAGATTTGTAAAATCTGACCTAACATTTGAAAATGGCCAAAAATGCTTTTATAGCGGAACTGGGGTCAAATGGTCCCTAGATGATTTTTGCGGCGCAGGTGGTTATTTTTACTGGATTCCTGGGACATTTTCACATAAATTAAGTGCATTTTTGATGGCCGCATAAAGCCTCTGCTCTAAATACAGACCGATTTTCAAGAAAAAATGTAAAAAAATGGGGAATTGGAGCAAAATGGACCCTTTGCCGTTTTGTGCGGTGGATGAAACCATCACCAATCGATTCCCCGGATTTTTTTACACAAGAAACACTATTTTTCATACCAGGGAACCAGCCGCGTTCAATTAAGTCCGATTTTGGGTTCCATTTCATCCACTGTGCAATTCTTCTCTGATCTTCTTATTCGGAAAGTGTAAATTTTAAATTCCGATAATAATAATTGAGAGAAGCCAAAAAAATGTGGACCCCAAAATTAACCTTAAAGTATATTAAGCAGTTACATTCCAGAAATGAAAACTAAAGTTTTTAAAATATTATTTTTATTTATTTTTTCAAAGAGGGTAAAGCTTTTTTCAAAATTAGTTCGATTTCCAAATAGTCTCATTTAGAACAAAAAATTTCATTTTAAAATTTCGTATTTTTTCTAACTTTGCAGGGTTATTTTTAAGGGGGTAATAATGTTCTACAAAGTTGTAGAGCAGATAATTACAAAAAAAATATATATACAAAAATAAGGGGTTTGCTTATAAACATCACGAGTTATCGTGATTTTACGAAAAAAAAGTTTTGAAAAGTTACTTTTTTTTCTCGTCGTCCGTGTCTGTCGCGGGTAACCATTAACGGCCATGATCGACGACGACTAACTTTAAAAAAAAAAAATCGTAGAATCACTATAACTCGTAATGATTATAAGCAAACCCCTTATGTTTATGTATCAAAATTTTTGTAATTGTCTGCTCTACAACTTTGTAGAACATTATTACACTCTAAAAAATAACCCTGCAAAGTTAGAAAAAACACGAAATATTCAAATTAAAAATTTTGTTCTAAATAAGAAAAATGACCCTTCTGGGTCAATGAAGATTCGAAAAGAACATTTAATTTCCCTTAAAATTAATTAAATCCCTTCGGGCGTCTAATTTTACATGAATGTCCGTTTGACACCAAATCTCCGTCTCATCACCGATTCAGGCTGCAAATTATTGAAAAACGCGTATTTTAACGCATTTTAAAAAATAGAAGGGGTCGTACCGCCCCTCCGTCACGAGTTATCAAAAAACGGACCTCGGATTCGTAATCAGGGACAAAATAACCAAAAAGCATCGTTAAAATTCAACTCCAACCACAATGTCCGGCTCAAGTTGAAAACTCCCGCACAATCCCCAATCAAGTGGGGCACTCGGAGTGTCGGTGAAAATTCGGCTTTCGCCATTTGCCATCGGCCGGACATTTATTGCCCCGGCAACGGCGGAAAAAAGGTGTGGCGTGGTCTGGTCCAACATGGAATGTTTTTCGAAAAGGCGATAGATAGCCGATGAACCTAACCAACCAACTCGAAGGGCATGTGCTGGTTCATCCCCCGGAGCGGGTTGTACATGTACGTACACTGAGCTCAAAGTTCGAAACAACACCACTAGCCCGTAAAACGCATCACAGCCGGTTGGCTTCACAGTAAAAAATGTGAAAAATGGTACAAATTTCTTAACAAATTTTTAAAACCTTCAAATTAAAAATAAATGTAGCCTTTCTCCAAGCCAAACTTTCAATTTCAAATGTTTACATTTTTTTCAATGTTCCACCCTGGTCAAATTGTGTGGTCTGGTATCTGCCCCGTGACAGCTTAAGGGCACCCTCTAGAAAACCCCCCTCTTTCTAAAAACACGTGAGGGAACCATTGGCCAAAAAGCTCAACGACGACCACGGGTTGGTTGAGCCGCAACAGATCGAGGGGGACTTTGGAGGGCTGATTGTTGCCAATTCTGCGGTTCATTTGAATTTGAATTTGCTGATACACGTGCGGAAGGCTTTGTTCGAGGGGCACACACTCTTCACGGAAGGACTCACTTACCTGGCCGTGGAGGAGGAGGCCACTTCCTGCCAAGGCGACATGGCTTTAGACGGGTATACGGATTTTCGCGTTCAAGGCTAACATGAAAAGGTTGTCGCGAGCGGAAATGCTCCAGTGGCACGAGATGGAGATACTTGAGCATTTGAATAGTGGACAAACTCACGGTGGGACTAAACGATATTTGGAGCCTAACATTTCAAAAGGGCACAAAACTTTTGTAAACAATAGTGTATCCCTTTCACTCAAATGACAGTTTGCATAAGGTGTGAGAGGGATACACTCTTGTTTACAAAAGTTTTGTGCCCTAATGAAATGGCAGGCACGATTTGATGATGAAGAAGAAAAAATGAGCTTTTTTTTAAAAAAAAAATTCAATTATTCTTTTTTATTTGAACGAAACTTTGTGTGTCCTTTTTCTATGACCCAAGAAGACATTTGGCATGATTGGTTGGTTCATACAAGTCTCCATTCATTTCTGACAGCAGCCAATACAGAAGGACTTATGCAGTATTCAAAAAAAAAATCTTGGGATCAGATTTCTGATCGGTTTGTTGTCCTCGGCAAAGTTTTGATATGGCTTAGAAGCAGGGTTGCCAGGTTGCCACATAAATCTGGGAATGCCAGATTTTTCAAGTGTCTGCCAGAATAAACATTCGCCCTTCTCTGTGCCAGATATTGACAGATTTTTCACTTTATGCCCATTATGAACAATTTTTCGATTAAAATGAACGAATATAATTGAAAATAGAATGTGTATTTCTTAAATAAAATGCAAATTCATCATTTTTGAGGCCTTACAATCAGTTAAGCCATTAGAACTCAACAAACTTTTGAATTAATTTATATCTTCCCTCCCCTCCACCATTCAAACTTGTTGGATTTTCGTCTGCCAGATTTTTCCAGATTTTTAATAAATACTTTGCCAGATTATTAAAATTTTGACCTGGTAACCCTGCTTGGAAGTATTCTAAAAAAAATATTCAAGCTCTTAAATAAAATTATACACTTTTTGTGTTGGAAAAAAAAATTAGCAATGCAATCATTTATGAATACATAGGTAAAATAATGTTTAAAAATGTTTTAGAAAACAAAAAAAAAAGTCATCTTTTGAGTTATGGCTCAAGTTTGTCAAAATTTATTTTACAGTGTTGCCAACCATTCTATAAAACATGATTTTTGAATAACGTTGAAGAAAGTGTTAAATACTTATTTTCAACAAAATCAAATGCTATGCTTTATATGAAAATGAAGAAAATATTTAAAAAAAAAATATTCGGAACATTGGAAAATTTATCATAAATACAGTAAATCCTTTCTCAAGGTAAAAATTTTAAATGCATAAATAGCCCTTTTGTATGGATTGTTGCAAAAAAGTCAACGTTGGCTCGGGTCTGTTTGGTTACGTCAAATCCACATCAACCAGTCTCCCTATTTAGGGTCCCTAATAGAGAATTGGATGGACAAACCAATGCAAAATTACATATTTTGTCATAGAAATAGTATACATAAAAATTCGTCCAAACAGAACTATGCAAAAAATTATCGTTGTTAGATGTTTCAGAGAATTGCTAAGATATAAATACTAAGCTTTTATGAAAGTTGGTATCATTTCTTTTTTCATAAAGTCAATAATATTCAATGGCTGATTATATTTTTTACGATAACTCTTAAAGTATGGTCGTAGATCGGAAGAAACCCGACCAAAAAAAGTTAAGGTTTTTTGGAAGAAAAAACAAAAAGAATAATATTTTCAAAGAATCTAAATGCTAAAAAAACAACAAACAATTTCAAAAATTGAAGAATTGAAAAATTAAAGTGTCCAAAACGTCAAATTGAAAATATATAAAAAAATATTCGAAAAATAAAAATATGTTTTTTTAATCCTGCAATTCAATTTTAAAATTTACAAAAACTTTAACGCTCAAATTTTTAAATTCTTGAATTCCTAAATTCTTTGATTTCTAAATTCAAAAATCCGTAAATGTGCCTATTCATAATTTCCATAATTTCTGTGTTTTTTAATATCCAAATTCTTAAATGATGCAAATTTTCCATTAGAAATTTATGGTTAGAAATTTAAATTCAGATAATTTTAAAACTGGATATTTCGAGGAGGACTTAGGGCAATAGATTGAAAACCGTTTTAAATTTTTTTAGATTCCTAAATTTTCTCATTTTAATTTGAGAGTTTTAAAAGTTTTTGATTAACTTCATTTGAATAGTTTTTGAAATCATAATTTCATAGTTTTTTTTCCAATTTTAGCATTTTAGGAAATTTATAATTTATAAGTTCTATTTGGAATATTCGACTTTTGTTTTATTATTTTTTTTAATTTGTATACTACCAACATTTTTAATATTGGATTAGGCTGGTACAAATTTTATTTAAAGTTTTTGTTACACTCCCCGACCCCCTTCAAAGTTGGCATGTAAAAACAGGGGGCAAAAAAAATGTTTTTCAAAAACCATCAACATTTCATTGAAGATTGAAGTGCAATCAGCTGAAATCAATTTAAAATACAAATACATTCCCCTGTCACAGTATGGAGGGAACAAAATATTGTAAATTGAAAACACCCATGGGAGATTTATAGTTGAATGTTATGTTTCACCTTCCTGATTTAGAATATGTTCCATTCAAAATTTTCTTTCGGTGAAAATTGCGTTTTCTATTTTAAGCATTCATGGCTTGTTGGCTTGATTTTATGATTTTATGATTTTATGATTTTATGATTTTATGATTTTATGATTTTATGATTTTATGATTTTATGATTTTATGATTTTATGATTTTATGATTTTATTATTTTATGATTATATGATTTTATGATTTTATGATTTTATGATTTTATGATTTTATGATTTTATGATTTTATGATTTTATGATTTTATGATTTTATGATTTTATGATTTTATGATTTTATGATTTTATGATTTTATGATTTTATGATTTTATGATTTTATGATTTTATGATTTTATGATTTTATGATTTTATGATTTTATGATTTTATGATTTTATGATTTTATGATTTTATGATTTTATGATTTTATGATTTTATGATTTTATGATTTTATGATTTTATGATTTTATGATTTTATGATTTTATGATTTTATGATTTTATGATTTTATGATTTTATGATTTTATGATTTTATGATTTTATGATTTTATGATTTTATGATTTAATGATTTTATGATTTTATGATTTTATGATTTTATGATTTTATGATTTTATGATTTTATGATTTTATGATTTTATGATTTTATGATTTTATGATTTTATGATTTTATGATTTTATGATTTTATGATTTTATGATTTTATGATTTTATGATTTTATGATTTTATGATTTTATGATTTTATGATTTTATGATTTTATGATTTTATGATTTTATGATTTTATGATTTTATGATTTTATGATTTTATGATTTGAAGAATTGAAGATTTGAAGATTTGAAGATTTGAAGATTTGAAGATTTGAAGATTTGATGATTTGAAGATTTGAAGATTTGAAGATTTGAAGATTTGAAGATTTGATGATTTGAAGATTTGAAGATTTGAAGATTTGAAGATTTGAAGATTTGGAGATTTGAAGATTTGAAGATTTGAAGATTTGAAGATTTGAAGATTTGAAGATTTGAAGATTTGAAGATTTGAAGATTTGAAGATTTGAAGATTTGAAGATTTGAAGATTTGAAGATTTGAAGATTTGAAGATTTGAAGATTTGAAGATTTGAAGATTTGAAGATTTGAAGATTTGAAGATTTGAAGATTTGAAGATTTGAAGATTTGAAGATTTGAAGATTTGAAGATTTGAAGATTTGAAGATTTGAAGATTTGAAGATTTGAAGATTTGAAGATTTGAAGATTTGAAGATTTGAAGATTTGAAGATTTGAAGATTTGAAGATTTGAAGATTTGAAGATTTGAAGATTTGAAGATTTGAAGATTTGAAGATTTGAAGATTTGAAGATTTGAAGATTTGAAGATTTGAAGATTTGAAGATTTGAAGATTTGAAGATTTGAAGATTTGAAGATTTGAAGATTTGAAGATTTGAAGATTTGAAGATTTGAAGATTTGAAGATTTGAAGATTTGAAGATTTGAAGATTTGAAGATTTGAAGATTTGAAGATTTGAAGATTTGAAGATTTGAAGATTTAAAGATTTAAAGATTTAAAGATTTGTAGATTTGAAGATTTGAAGATTTGAAGATTTGAAGATTTGAAGATTTGAAGATTTGAAGATTTGAAGATTTGAAGATTTGAAGATTTGAAGATTTGAAGATTTGAAGATTTGAAGATTTGAAGATTTGAAGATTTGAAGATTTGAAGATTTGAAGATTTGAAGATTTGAAGATTTGAAGATTTGAAGATTTGAAGATTTTTTTGATTTGAAGATTTGAAGATTTGAAGATTTGAAGATTTGAAGATTTGAAGATTTGAAGATTTGAAGATTTGAAGATTTGAAGATTTGAAGATTTGAAAATTTGAAAATTTGAAGATTTGAAGATTTGAAAATTTGAAGATTTGAAGATTTGAAGATTTGATGTTTTGAAGATTTGAAGATTTATAGGTTTATAGATTCGGAGATTTGGTGATCATAACACACATCCAATATCTATAAAAAATGCCCCACCATGTAATCGTGGAATCTCCAAATCATTCTTTGAATAAAAAGAACCCACCGAATTCTATAGATGTATGTGAGCGATTTTCCGGCTCGGCATGTTTTCAACGCTTTTCGACTGAACACAAACTCCCACACCCACCCACACTGCAGCACTGTCGCCGACGCTATTCAAATTGTGTCACACAAACCGCTCGCTCCGTCCAATTCTAGCTCAGCGTTCGTCACCAAAGTGGCTCCATTCAAATGTGAAAAGCTTTTTGGGATTGCTTTTGGGCAGGAAGCCTTATAATTCGACGCTAGTGCCTTGAATAGGGCTTATAAGGAGTTTTCGTGGTTTTGTTGAATTGGGGTTAATTTTTGTTTTCAAGAGATTGGTTTGGTGAAGTTAGTTACATTGATTTCTTCCGCTGATTAGCCCTTTTGAGAAGTTTATGCCACCCTTGGCGGACAATTCAAGTCGAATCAAGTCCAGGCAATGGTGACCTTTAATCGATTCAAGCGAAAAGAGAGCTGGGGAATGTCGGCGTCCGTATAGGGTGGGTGTGGCGGTCAGGGTTTCGTGAAACCATATTTCTGCGTTCCTTGGACATTCCAGCGTGTTCTTTTTGCCGGCCACGGGACCGTTGAGGAATAGAAGAGGGCTTGGCTTGGCCAAGGGTGGACTGCCCGTCCAAAAAACGTTATTCATTTTGGGAGGTTGCCGTGGAAAATTGTCACTACGTTTGAGTGATGTTTTGTCGTTATTGTCGTCCAGCTGTGTGGGGGTGAAAAGCGCCCAAACGGCTCTTGACGTTACACCGCCGACGAAAGCGCCCGGCGATTCCATTCAACTGTTCCTGCGGGGGTGTCGGCGAAGAACAATTTAGTGAATTCCTCGTACAGTTTTTTTCTTTTACTTTTTCATTCATTTCTCGTTGACGGGTGGTCCGTCCGAAAATTGTTCTGATTCACGCGATGATGGCCATGTCAGCGTCGTCGTTTTTGACGCAGCTGGACGGCGGCGGCGACGTTGGCTCGGAGAGTTCGTCCCACTAATTGAATCCCTATTGTTCGTTTCAATTTACTATGGCAACAACTGTGAAGACCAGGCCTGGGTTTTCGCAATTTCGGTGGGAGACATTTGAAAAGTAATCTGCAGATAACATGGGAGTTTGATTTGATGAGTTTTTGACAGTTTTTATTTTATTCGCTGGATTGTTTTCAACGCGTTGAAGTCTAGAGCAAAATAGAAAACATTTCATCTTTTTAAACTGTAGCAATATGATTCAATTTTTTTAAGTTGTTACTTCAACTCATTAAACTAATTATTTTTTACTTCTGCTTCTAGGTATGTTGAAACAAAACAATTAAAATGTGTTTATTTCTGAGTGAGTATATTCTCCTTCTGTCCATAATCAATAAAAGCAATACCTCGATAGTAATTTGAACTAATTAGGCTCCATATACAACCAAAATGCTTAACAGCTCAATCCGAGTTGGACAGGTGAAAATTTAATTGAGTTGTGATTCCAACATTGTCAACACCGCTGGGAGGTGGTGGGTCAATAATGAATGATCCACACAATAACAACCCCCAATCGACTCCACTGTGTTTGACCTTCACCACCCACAGTTGACAGACAGCAGCCCGTCAGATAAATCCCCCGGATCAGCCAGGATTCAATTCCCCCGCGAGCGCGTGTGCTAAGTAATTGAGTTCCATCAGAACCCATCAAGGTTCTTCCACCGAAAGCAGCAGCCATTTGCCAAACACCCGATCAATGATGCGCCCCGCGTGTGATTAGAATCTGAAACTGCCGAACGATTTAACAATTTATTACCATCATCAGGCCAAACCGTATCATTTGCCAGCAAAACTGCCAATAAACACGTTAAAGCTCGCCGATTTCATCAGGGGGGGAGGGAAACAAACGCCCCACACCCATTGATGGCGTGGGAAAAGCTCATCCCCAATCCGACGCACGGCACCGTCAATCACGAGGCTGTACCGTTCGGGGGAAGGAAATTTGATTTGACTTTTCAATCAGATTTGTTATTTCGGATATTTTAAGATAACAGAAGGGACTTTTATTAGGACAAATTTGAAACATCTTAAAGTTTTAATCTAGAGAATTTAAAGAAATTGTAAGTTCAGATAGATTTATTTTACAGAAAATTGTTCCTTTAAGTTATTTGGTGAATTGTGTTCTAATAAACTTAAAAATGTCCCAAAGACACGAACCTGACGAAACCCTGTTTTTAAAAATCATTGCATATCATGAATCATATTCATAACTCTAGGATTTAATTTCCTTTAAAGACTTCCAAGATATTTCAAGATTTTTCAATTTCAAATAAACCAATTGGTCATTTTCTGCCAACTCACACAGCAGTTGCCTCGACCCCTCTTCGATTTCCGTGAAACTTTTGATAATAATTTTGATCCTTGATCATGAATCCGGGGTCCAAGATACTGCCAGATACTGTAACCAGGGTTGCCGGAAATAAAAATTCATCTGTTTTTTTTACAGATGTATATTAGATATTTATTTAGCTCAGAAATTAAATTTTAGATTGTATAGTAATTAAACGCATTAAAAAACAATTTAGAATATTTTTTGTTGAAAAATTGCTTGAAAATGTAGATACAAATTCCAAATACAGATTTATTATCCCACTGATGCAGATATACAGATTGTTGGCCCTAAACACAAAAGAAATGTGGGAACCCTGAATGTAACTCTGCAATGTTAAAAACACTTAATTTTTAAGTGAAAAATTTAGTTCTAAATAAAAGTTACCTCTCTGGGTTATTGCAGATTCGAAAAGAACATTAAGTTTTCCATAAAATGACATTTCTCACGATTTTTAGGAATTGAGTAACAAGAAAGGATTTTTTAACAATTTGTTTACTTTTATTGATGAAAAAAACGTGTTTTCGGGAGTCCAATTATACACAAAAGTCCCTTTGACACCAAATGTCTATCTCTTTACGGTTTCGAGCTATAAATCACAAAAAAACGTGTCTTAGTAAAAATCAAGAAAAATGGAAGGGGTCGTACCGCCTCTCTGTCACAAGATATTTCAAAGTTTGTCAAAGTAGTAAAAAATGTAAAATATATGAAAATTTATTTTTTTAGGTATTTTAAAGATCAATATATTTTTAGAAAAATTTCGAAAATCGAATGCTTTTGAAAATACTAAGATTTCAAAAATTAAAAAAATCACGGATTTGATAGATTTCAGAAATTGAAATTTCAATTTCAAATGTTTCCGTAATTTAAGAGATTTTGAAACTATTTTTTTTTGTTTGATAGTTTTGGTCACCGATAATTTTTGTTTTTTTGCTTTAGTTGATGTTTTTCGGTGAAAAACATCAACCAAAGCCAAAAAACATTTTTTTTATAAATTTAAAAATTAAGAAGGTTGAATGAGTTTTAAGATTTGAATTTTTAAGATTCAAAGATTTAAAAAAAAATGATTATAGGTTTTCAACTATTGCAAATATTTACTGTTTTCAAAGATAAAAAAAAACAAAAATATACATGATTTAAAATATTTAGGATATTTTAACCATTTCGAACAATGCATAGATTCCAAAGATTTCCAAAAGTTCACTGATGTTAAACAATTTATGAACAATCCACGATATTTCAATGATTATAGAGAACAAAGTTTTAAAAGAATTCATAAATTCAGAAATTCCAAGATATTTCAATGATTCAGAGATTCAGAGATTTCAAAGTGTTAATGATTCAAAGATTTTAAAGTTTTCAAATATTTCTATGATTTCACAGGTTTCAAAAAAATTTTTTTTTGTTATTTGAGAGAATGCTAATTTTTATAAGATTTTGAATGATTAAGATATTATAACCATTACGATGAAGACTTCTGACTTCTAACAGTTCAAATTTTCTAAATAATGTCTGTATGTTTCACGAGATTTCAAAGATTTCAAAGATTTCAAAGATTTCAAAGATTTCAAAGATTTCAAAGATTTCAAAGATTTCAAAGATTTCAAAGATTTCAAAGATTTCAAAGATTTCAAAGATTAAAAAGATTTCAAAGGTTTCAAAGATTTCAAAGATTTCAAAGATTTCAAAGATTTCAAAGATTTCAAAGATTTCAAAGATTTCAAAGATTTTAAAACAAAACAGAAACTTAACTGTATGGAGGATTCCAAAATTTAAAAGATTTTAAGGAATTTTTGAACGTATCACAAGATTTGAAATATTTTAGAAGATTAAAAATTTAAAAGATGACCACGATTGAATGATTTGAAAGATTTCAAAGATTTAAAAAAATCAGAGATTTCAAAGTTTTGATGATTTCAGAGATTTTAAAGATTTCAAATATTTCTATTTTAAAAAGATTTCTAATATTTGAAAAATTGATTTTTGAATTGATTTCAAATATTCAAGGTGTTTTAATAAATTGACCGAGCCATGTAGCCTAGTGGTAACGCTCCCGCTTAGTAAGCGGCAGATCGGGGTTCAAATCCCGGCTCGGACCAACACAACTGGTGATCTTTTCCCTTCTGGATTCGATTGCTTAGTAAAGGGAAGGTAGTGTATCGTCACAAACTGGACCTTATCACAACACCTTAGGGAGGCGACCTATGGAATGTTAACATTAACCTTAACATGTTAACATTAAGTTGAGAATGAAATTGCCACTGAATCCGCTTTGTAAATGCCGGCCCCGATACTCTTCAAGGGTGTTCCCCTCAGGAACTGGGAAAGATTTACTTACTTTTACTTTTTATTAAATTTGCATAAATTTCAAAGATTTTGAAGAATTTGCGAACGTTTCTCGAGATTTTAAAGATTTCACGGATTTCTTAAAGTTTACAAAGATTAAAAAGAGAATCCAAAGTATTTAAAGAATTTAAATGTTTGTATGATTTTAAATTTTAAAATTATTTCAAATAAATCAAAACAAGTCAGTTTTGGAGGTTTTGGCGAGAGAAGACGTTAAAAAATGATTCTAGAAATTTAGATATTATAAAAAATATAATCTTATAAAATCAAAAAAAAAATAAATTGAAGATGGGTAAATTTTGAAATATTGCAAAAAAGATCTTTATAATAAGTTAAGATTCAACGAATAAAATTAAATTGCTTCATAGAGTTTCAAAACCTTGAAGCACTCAAAACCTCTCCACTTCACTGTTTCTTCAAAGAAGCAGACTAAGGCACTGATTTATATCCGCTACCGGCACGTGGCCTCAACCGGAGAATATAGAGCAATCAATTTGAAAATGATATCAATTTTCATGGAAATGAGCCCACATTATTCGGATTCCTCCACCATGGAAACTCCGGGCCTGCGGTTACCACAGCCACCTTGAAAAAGAGGCTGTTGGTGTGTGTGTCTGTACTGTACAGCGCCTCGATAATGGCCAAACGTGGTGAGTACGAAGTAGTGGTAACTCCAGAAAGTACCATTATTTGGCGATGCCTGCCCGTTGATAACGGCAACTACTTTTCGGAAGCGATTTTCCAACGCCCTCGTCGAGGTTTTTTTCCTGTTTTATTCTCAGAATAAAGGTAGCTTTGAGATTCACTCCTTAGGATTTTTTCTGGAAAATCTAAGTTTTTTGTTTTAATTTTTGTGTTAGTTTTCTTGAAAAACAATTTGTTCCAAATTCAATCTGAAACCATCATCAATTTTCAAAAGTTGTTTTGCGACTTCCGTTTTAACAGAGAACTGATTCCATTTCTTCAGAAGGCTCAGACTGTTCCCTTGGTTTATGGGTTTTATTTTCCGAACTCTTCCTCTTTGTTTGTGTGTTTTTATCATACCCCTTCCAACAACCCGAAACATGAGTCAAAAGATAATACATATCGTGATAGCGATTGGATCTTGATGTGTGAGAGTGTATGTGCGAATCTCTAACATTTCTTTCTCAGACGATGGATCCGGGCTTTGGGCCGCGCACTGTGGGCGTCCGGTGCGATGCTCCTTGGGGAAATCTTGGTCAAAATCTGGCCACGTCAGAGTGATTGTCGGCTTCTTAAGAAAGATGGACCCGAACCGAACCGGGCTGGTCACGGATTGGCAGCGTTGGTAATTGATCGTGATGGTTCGAATGGCGTCACGATGTTTCACGTAATACAGTCATCGTTTATATTTAGAACACCAACAAAAATAGAATACTTTGGTGATCTTGTTGGTGGTAATTTGGAAATTGTCACGATTTTGTGGAACGCGTGAAATCCGTAAAAATAAGTAGTTTCCGTGAAATCTTTCTTTTTCACAAAACTATTCAAAAACTTACTTTTTCATAAATTTTGTTTTTAAAGTCTGCGAATCGAAATATCACAAAATTTCAAAATATTTTTTTTTCGGAACAATTTCAAACTTGCTGAAAATGATTATCAACGCAGGAAAACTTATTTTGAGTTTTTTTACAGCTGATTGCATGTCTATTTCTTTTAAAATTGGGAAGTTTTTTGAATAATATTGAACTTTTTTCTTATATTGATCACATTTTTGTGTGGGGGTAATATGAACACCCCTATGGGGTAATTTGGACATGCCTTGTGGGGTAATATGGACATACCTTGTGGGGTAATATGGACACATTTTGTGGGGTAATTTGGACACATGTTGAAGAATAAGTTAAACATTTGATTTTTTGAGCATGTTTTTTATCCTTCAACCTGGTTTTGTAATAGCTTTAAGTTTTTAAGTGTTTTTTGCTCACAATATTTCATCAAAGGTTTAAATAATGATTTTGTGATAGAACTATAATTCAACAGGAAGATAACAAATAGTTCATATAGTATACATAATTTAATAATTAATTCTGAAATGATTTAAACATTGATTCTGTATTAGGCACAAGTATAATTTTAGTGATTGAGGAATCGTTTAGGTTTATATAAATCAATCTTTATTTAGAACTAGTCAACCTGAAACTATATATTTTTTTTTATTTTACGTTCTGTAGCCCTTCAAATTTAAATATTATTGTAAACCAGCATAGAAATTAGAAATGTCAAATTAATTAAAAGCAATCAACATTAGAGTCTAGTTGAACGCCAAATGTGTAGTAATAGATTTTCATCCATTCGAATATTGGAATAAATTTATCTAAATTAAAAAAATATGGGTTTTGTGAAAGTTATCATTGCTCACATTCCTTTTTGAGTGTTTTGACAAATAACATCTCTGTAAATTTATCTAAATCCCTTTAAAAACTCAACCAACAATGAAAGTTACCTTTCTTTTGCCTGACAGGTAGACTTTCAGGTATGTCCAAATTACCCCCATAGCATGTTCTATCATAAATTGCAATTTTTGATGATAAAATGGATAAAATGCACAATTTTTATACGTACATATCTCAGGCATCGTCCAAGCAACCCCCTTAAACAAATATTGTCCACTTTTTTGCTATATAATTCCTGCAAAACCTTATTTCCCAACCCTCAAATATTAGAACTTAAGGCAGTGCCAATTGGCCTTTGGAAACTTTTACATATTATACCAAAACTACTTAACCTATTCCAACTTTTTTGGTTTGTCCATACTTCTAGGCCATTACTAGTACTAGCCTTATCACTTAAATTGCTGTTTTCACTTTATATCCGAAGAAAACGTGATTTTTAAAGGGGTGTCCAAATTACCCCCACTGTCCATATTACCCCAAACTCCCCTATATGCATTAAATGCAGTATACAATGTACGGAGCACATAGAGGTACATTGGCTTTGATCGTCCAGTTTTCACAGCGGCGAGTTGGCCGTGCGGGTTGGGGCGCGGACTTAGTAAGCTTGATATAACTATCGCCGGTTTGATATTTTTTTAGGATTACAGATATTTTTTCCTAGCGTCTGCCAGATTGTAAATTTACACATTATTAGAGGTAAAATTAAAGCTTTTTTCTGACATAAAAGATGTTCCCCTTTTTAGGTGTAATTTTACCATGTTTTTTTTACTGTGTGATCGTTAGCTACCCGTCAAAATAATCGATGGTAAAATCGCATGCAAAAGCATGGACATAACCGTTGTGAAAGCAGACACTCTATATTACACACTGTACTGTATTTTTTTTTACAAATACAAAATAGCAACATACGGAATCCAAACCCAGCACCAACAGTGAGGACTGGCGCCTTGGTCCACTTGGCCATAAGACCGATGAAGTGAGAAAAGGATGAACGCCTGTATGAGCCTGACATTTCGGTCAAGTAGGTTTCCCACACAAAAAAAAATAATTTTGGAAGGTTGAAAATTTGGTAGGTTGACATAAAAAATGTGTAAAAAAAAATCCACATTTTCCAACAACCTGTATGACGTGTCCAAAGTGTGCACGATCATTTTGATGATAAATTCACTCAATTCACTCAATTTTGGAGGTAAAATTACACATTTTAATTAATATCTCAAATATAATTTAAACAGTACGAATTGCCTAAATATATAATTTTTGAAAAATGTTCTGGACTAGATCACAAAATGCGCATGTACGATTTATCAGAATTATTTTTATATACAGTGTTTAAAAAATTCTAAAAACCGGGGTGATTCATCACTGATTTTCTAATAAGCAATAAAAAATTTTGGACTCCAATCAAAAATGTAACAAACATTTGACTGATTCATGACTGCCTTCCTTTGTTGTATTGATGTGTACCCTTTGAATTTAAATTTGTCGTAATTTAATTAAAATCATTAAAAATAATAATAAACGCACTATCATCTTTTATCCCGAGAAGTATTTTTTGTAGGGAGAGGCCCTTCAAAATTGGCTTGAAAAATCTTCGGAAAACCTGATTTTTAGGTTTCTATAAGTTCTTATGTACAGAAAAATTTTGTTTCTTTTTCGTCAAAACTATGTTTTTATTTTTAATTTTTAATTTTGAATTCGTTGCTGTCTTTTGAATTTTGCTTTACCCTCTTCCATAGACTTCAGATTGGAAACCATTTGCAAACGAAATTGCTTTGGCAATTGGAAAAATATTGGTCCACTACTTGTGCTTAACTAAAAAAAATAACGTTTTCAAGCATTTGAAAATCTCTCATTTAAAATCTTTCAATTAATTTTCATCTATCATAACAATCTGTAACTTGAAAATAAACATTCATATTTTGTATGCAACGGCAAAAAAAAACAAAGCGTCGTGGTAAAAATATTTGAAATTGACAAAAAGTTGCATTTTGTTTGCAACAATCATTGAATATTTTTAAGACAACGATTACCTTAATGTTTGCTAACAAATTTCAAGATTAGGCCGATGCAAACATTTTTCAAAGTTTTTGTTCCAAATTCTAGCCTTAGTCGGGGGGGAGGGAAGGGGGGACAAAAAAAATATTTTATTTATTTTCTTTTAAGGACCCATTAGCTCAATAGTCATTCGCATCCGAATAAAAAAAAATTGAATAACAAGCCATAGTCTCAACATTTCAATGGAAATAGCCCAAATGCTAAAAATGATTTTAAATGCATGAAAATGCATTTGAAATTGATTTCAGCTGATTGCACTTGCATTTCCTTTGAAAATATGAAGATTTGACTGATTTTCGGGCCGATTTTGATGGTGGGGGGGGGGGGATGGGTGGTGACAAAAGCTTTTAAAAATATTTGTACCAGCCTTAGTGAAACGAAATATTCGCACATGTGAAACTGGACAAGTGGGTGATGTTAAAGGAACAAATTTTCATTTTTCCATTCTAAGATATTTCAATACTGAGTTGGTGACGGAGTCGTAGTCGACCATTTTTTGATAGATGGAGTCGGAGTCAGCTAGAGTTGGTAGGTTGGAGTTAGAGCTTGGGCTGGAGTCGGAGTCGACTCCATAGCCCTGGATCAATGTTTATGAATTTATGATTATGTTTATAAAAAGTTCCAAAATTGATTAAAATTTATAAGAGATATTTTTTTCATAAAAATATCCATTCTTGTTGCAACCCAATTAAATTTTGTAACACGGTTCATAATCTCTTCAAATTTGCTTAGAATCTAAGCATTCTGAAAATGCTTATAAATCTGAAGTTATTCTAATAATGTTTCAATAACACTTAAAACATGTTACTTTGATACTTTTTATTCAATTATTTATAGATTATAGGTAACGTGGTGTAGGGGTAAGCGTGATTGCCTCTCACCCAGTCGGCCTGGGTTCGATCCCAGACGGTCCCGGTGGCATTTTTCGAGACGAGATTTGTCTGATCACGACTTCCGTCGGAAGGGAAGTAAATGTTGGCCCCGGACTAACCTAAATAGGTTAGGTCGTTAGCTCAGTCCAGGTGTAGGAGTCGTTTCCCTGGGTCCTGCCTCGGTGGAGTCGCTGTTAGGCAGTATGACTAACAATCCAAAGGTCGTCAGTTTGAATCCCGGGGTGGATGGAAGCTAAGGTGTAAAAAGAGGTTTGCAATTGCCTCAACAATCAAGCCTTCGAACACCTGGTTTCGAGTAGGAATCTCGCAATCGAGAACGCCAAGGCAATGCTGTAGAGCGAATAATTTGATTTTTTTTAGGTTACTAAATGTTTCAGATTTGTTTTTTAAATTGTTGAAAACTACTTCGTGAGGTTGTTTGAACCAAGCTCAGTATGACTCCATACCATTCCTTTTGTATTCAACTCGTAATTTTAGTTTTGCTAAAAAACCTTGATTCTATCAATGTCACTCCGGCTGTCAATCTAACACAGATTAACGGTACTCATTCGCAGATATAATATCACCATGATTTTTCTCTCACTGTAAATGAATTTTCACGAGCTAAGCCGAAGCTTTGACATTGGTCAGAAAACTCCTTCCAAAAATTTAGATTTCAGAATATTCATAACCCTTTCAATGTCACCTCCTGTTAGGAGTGAGATTGGGTCAATTTGCAAACTATTGGCATTTAAGGTCAAAATCCACCATATTTCGGAAAAATGTTTGTAAACTATCTAAGAACAAATCTACGTTGAAAGATTATCGATGTTATTTAAATTGTTTTTGATATTAAGAAATAACGAGAGGTGTATCGTTTTTTGACCCTTAGTCACCCCCACTGACGGTATTTTTGAAAATTCGTTGGTGAGGAAAGCTCCTCAATTTTGCGTTTCTGACAAAAGTGTTGGATAATTTTGCCACTTTTGGTTGAGTGTACTATTTTTTACTTTCCATGCTTGACTGCCAACATAAAAGTGCTGTATTTTCAATAATTCAAACATGCATTTTTCCACATGATTGGCACGGTGTGCACGCTCTCCCTAGTCGAAGGCGATAATGGTCGCATGGCAGCCAGCCGTCCTCCCAATGAAGATCCTCGCTCCGAGAAGCAGGATGATGGAACTTCTGGCAGGTCCCGATGCAGAAAACTCGCCATTATCAACAGCTGGAAGGCACACCACCAGTCAAAATGGGCAAAAGGAAGGAACGAGATGAATTGCTGGAGATATAGCTAAGGAAGGAACTCACTCTCTTCCAGCTCATTTGTATTCAACGTTTTATTTACTTTAGCCGACGAACACCAGCCAGCCAGCGGAGCAGAAGTGAGCGGTTCGCTGCTTTCGGGGAGGAGGATTGTTGTACGAATCAAACGGCAGCAGCTCTATGTATCGCTAGAAGAAACTGAGCAAAGGGAGGGGGATGGGCTCGAATTACGTGGAGGTCTCGAGGTGGGGCAGGTCAGACATTGAAGACTTGCTTTCAAGGACGATTATCGGCTCGGATCAGCAGAAGCGAACGAGAAGAAGAAGAATAAGGTTGAGGAGTTTGTAGAAGGATTGCCAGCGATTTACGAGGTCAAATAAGTGAGGGTGGAGAACTTTTGGGGGGTGTATCGATCAGGCAGACAGACAGACGGAGGAATCAACCGTGGTTGTGGGAACTTGCTCCGAAATGTGTCTGGGTTGTGTGTTTGGCAGGCAGTTTTAGTCTTCTCTGGGCAAATATTGAATCGTTTGATGTTTGCTTTGGAAGGTTAATAGAATTTTCGATGAAACGATGATCGGGAGCTATTGGAGCGCGAGAAGCAGGTGCGGGAGCTTGACAAGCAGCAGATTTTGGAAATTTTGAAGTTTGCTTTGAATTGGATTTTGAGTTAAATATTTGTCAGTCTGATGAAGATTCGATCATCACAGTGGAGCTAAAATCAGCGAAGATAATAGAATTCAAAAATAAAATGTTTCAATTTGCTCCTCTCGTCCTCCAAACGAACCAAGCTGAAACAATTGGACAACAAAATTAGCAAAAGTCATTGACATTCCACTCCTCTCTCAAATTCCGCGCGCTCATTAAAACATCCCACTTTGGCGCGGACTCCATCTAATTGAAAATAAACCATATTAATGCGAGTCGTAAAACAAATTAACCTGCCTCCATCCCGACCATCCCCCTGGCCAAAGTTTCGTCCTCCGGGAGATTCCTTGGGGAAAATGACGCCACTTATCTTCGTTTTGGACGACAATTCGCTGCCAACCGTGTCTCCTAAACGAGCCCCAGCTAACTTTCATTAGCAGCACACGGGTCCACCTTTCCGCTGTTCAGCAGAATGACGCGCCACTTGATGGAACCTCAGGAGGAGGACATTTTTTTAATTGGATTGCCGAGGGTTAATGCCACGGAAGCCAGCCGGGGCTTCCTGCTTTCGCTCTAATCTAATTCTTGGGAGGAAAAAAGGTGAGATTAACAAAGAAATAATTTTCAAAAAAAAAATAATAATCAAATCAGTTAAAAAAACAGTTTCGAGTTTCACAAATCTTTAAAAAAAAATTAGAATATTATAAGATGTAAACCCACCGCGTGCAAAACATTATCCAGAGCCCTACGCTGAATGGTTTCGCTAACGCGAATGGATGGATTTTTTAAACAGTTCGGAAATTAAAAAAAAATCGTTTCCTGCACATCTTTTATTGCTGAAATAAACGCCTACAGCATTTGACATCCGACCGACATTGTGGAGGAACTAACATTTTTGAGTTGTGGGAATTGGGGGCAAAATGGAAATTGCAAGAGCTTGCGTTTTCTTTTTTGTTCAATCATTCTGTTTGAAGGTTAGAATTCAAGTGTTTGGTAAAAGACGGTCATTAAAAAATATTTTGGGTTAGAGTATTTTTTTCAATATTTTTTAATGAAATGATTTTTTTTTATTATTTTACCCAATTAATTTATTTTAGAATATTTAAAATCAAGCTTAATATGATATGGGTCATTCCAGGTCAACTTGATACTCTTTTGAACTTCACCTTCACCGATTTGGACCAAACTTGGAGCAAACGTTTATCTTTCGATAGTTATCAGTAATCCCAAGTTTAAGCTGATTTGACTTTCCCAAAGTTTTTTAAGATTTTCTAAAAAAACTTTTTATCTTTTAAACATAACTTTGCAACATTTTGGGCAATAGACTTTCTACAGGTTGCATTGTATAGAAAATTGTCCAAAGAGTTCGATAACAATAAAATTTTAACCCTTAAAGCCCCTTTATATTATATTTTAACGTTTTAAGTTTAAAAATTCAATTTTGACCAATTCCTTATATTTTTAATTTTTAATTTTATCACCATCGTGTTCTCCGGACAATTTAACATGATAATCAATGTAATCCTCAAACTAAAATGAACTATTGGCGAGAAACAGCGATTTTACTGATTTTTTTTTTATTTTGCGCAGCACTCGGAAGTACATGGTGTACTTGTCAACAAAAAGGGTGGAATCCCGCATCGTTCGGTTTTTATATGTGAGAAACTTATTTCGGATTTGAATTTATAGGACAGAGTGCTGCACAAATTGGTGATAAAATAATAATAAATATAAGGAATTGGTCAAAACTGAATTTTAAAACATGAAACGTTAGAACATAATATTTGGGGGCATTTAAAGGTTAAATTTTATTTTTATCTAACTCCTTGGACAATTTTCTATAAAATGCAACCTGTAGAAAGTCTTTTGCTCAAATAGTTGCAAAGTTAATTAAAAAAAAATAGTTGTTTTTAGAAAATCGTCAAAAAAGAAGGCGGTGCCAAAAATAGAGGGATGGTCCAATCAGCTCCAAAAGTTCTCTCCAAGTTTGGTCTAAATCGATGAAGGACGAGTCCAAAGTGTATGCAGTTGACCTGGAATTACCCATATATGTTTCAGTGTTGAAAAATAACAAACTTTCAGTTCTCAGCGCTACAATTACCATGCCTGAAATAACATCTTATCAACATTCACTGCCATTCGCAAAATTCTCAGCGAAAAGAATTCCTTGTGTCATTCTCTTTTTTATCTCTCATTCCCGCATTCACAATCATCCCCCACACCGGAGCGTAGCCACAAAAGCCACAACAAAACTAAATTTGCAAACGCAGTCAAAAAGGGACGTAATCCGTGGTTGGTCCCAATCCTTCTCTCACGTTCTGTCATTACGATTTTCTGAGCAAACTAAAGAATCTTCGGCGAGTGTTCGTGAGCGAGAAAAAGAGAGGGAGTGAACGATAGAGAATGCTTTTGCTGGGAATCACGACATTAAAAAAGAGAACTCACTTAAGTTACGTTCGCAATACTGATAATTTGTTTTAGGAATCATCAAATGATAGTTTTTTTTATCGCTCATTAAAACGCTGGTACGGAAACTTGGTTGGACGAATAGATGAAGACAAATGTTTTCAAAGGTTTATGCATAGTTTGAGGCAAACAATAAAATACGAGTATTTACCATTTACCGATGTTCCAGAAAATCTCCAAATAAAATCAAATTTTGAATATATTGGAACCAAGGTTGTTAATCGATAAAATTATTGTCGATAATATTACCGTCTGATGATAACGTAACGTTAATGTTATCGCGATCGTTATTTCGATAATTCTCTCTGCGATAGTATTATCGCCGATAATATATCATTATTTAATTCTTTCAAAAAAACGTAACTTAATCCACCTTTAGGTGGTTGGTGCCTTCCTCTCATTTATAGAGTGATTATAATCCCCTAAAGTGTCCACAACGTGATCGCAGCACCTAAGAGGTCCTAATAAAAATAAGTGACGAGTAAAAAAAACAGACTTCCTACAGACTTTTTGTCAAGATTATACAGATACCGCCTTTCAGGAAAATGGCATCCCTCTACAAGGCTTTTTTCGTGGCGATCAGATGGGACCATTTGAGGTTATGTAAATTCAGACCATTTTTTAAACTGCTTGTAATTTTAGATAGGTAAGTCAGATCTTGAAAATTCTTAATCCTCAAGAAAGGTCTTCTCATATGCTTTCTAAAAATATATAACATGTGAGGGTTTCATGAAAAAACCACCCTTTTTACCATAATTTTAATTTAATATGAAACAGTTTTTTTAACATAACTTTTCAAATACGGGAAAATTACCCTCTCCGATCCTGCTCAAATTTGGCAGAGCTGTTGATACTATCAAAACATGCAAGAATCCCGAATTTCATCCAAATCGGACCACCCCCTCCATTTGTGTACCTCCCCAAAAAATCGACTTTTTGGCGATTTTTGACCAAACCTCCTAGTTTCAAACGGCGATTGCTCAGGAACCACAAATCTTAGAAGGTCGGTCTAAGACTCAATTTTGAAGGAAATTGGACGTAGAATCCATTTACGTGATCAAAATGTTGATTAATTTATTTTTTCTACCTGTATTGCGCAATTGAAAACTTTAAACGGCTGTATCTCAAAACACCCCAACTTATTTTTTTTATTTGACCTCACCATCGTGTTCCCCGGCCAATTTTACATAAGAATCACTTATCGACAGAAATGAATATGTTTCGTTCCAGAGATATCGAATTTTAAAGTTTTGTGTTTTCGAGATTATTTACATCAGCTTCATGCGCCGCATCTGCTAGAAGCACACAGGCGGGCTGATCAATAACTGCTACCTGGTCATTTATTGAAATAATATTTTATCATAAATAATCTTTATCAAATTGGGCAAAAATTAACTGTATAACACTGTAGGAATCTAGAATTTAATCGCGAATGTTTATCTGCTCGAAAAAATGAATGAAATGAATTTCTGTGCTAACCCACAAGACAGAGCAATAACGACACACAGTAAAGGGCAGAATTGGATTCCGACAGAGCGAGCAGGAAAATGCAATTAATCTTGTTAGTAACACTGAACAATAAGTGCACGATACAAAATATGAATTAAAATGAATAAAATTTGTTGATACGTTGTACTCTAGGAGTGGGAAAAGGATTTCTGGAAAGTATAAAACTGAAAAATGTAAGAAAATCACAAAGTTTGATCTGCTGCAAAGTTGCTAATTCCCCAAATTTAGTTGCGATGATTTCGACACCGTCCGAACAACAGTGTTTTTTTTCTTCTATCATTCTTGGATTCTTGGAACACAATACGGCTGCTGTCCTCACGTATAATATTTTTTTTAATTAAATGTACCTTGACCAAAATCTTTTAATCAAATGGAGCTGGCTCACAATATAAAAATTGATTTAATATGATCAATCTTTTAAACCATAAATCAGATTTGCCAAATTATGGCAAAGTGTCAATAATAAACTATAATAATAATAATAAGGCAGGTTTTGTGGTTTTTGCTGAATGGCACTATTTTGCTACCGCACATGATAAAGGCCCTGGTCATGGCCTCGGAGGTACTCTAAAACGGTTAGCAACACGTAAAAAAACGGTGCATTCAAAATAACCCAATAAATATTCCTTTCACAAAAATAGATTGATCAAGGTAGGGGAACAGCATCTAATTCCAGCGTTCCTCTAATGTTGCCATATCAGCGCTTTGGCATTCAATTACAGCTGATTAAAAGCCTTTTCAACTGAAATCGAGAGATAAATAGCTCAATAAGAAGTGAACAAGCAAGTTTCTATCAAAAGTTTTGCAAAATTTGTTGTTTGAATAGTGAAAATGAGCAAATTGGACGAAACTAGGAGCGAAGAATTAGCCTGCCAAACATACGAGATTTTCCCCTATTAGCCATTTGAATAAATATTTGCGTAAAATTATAAAAATATAAATTCTAGATTAAATTTTCAAAAGGTCCTATCTGCATAGGAAACCCATGAGGGATAGGTTGTTTTGAAAATTTAATCTAGAATTAATATAATCATCTCCCAGAACACCAGGTAGCAGTTATTGATCAGCCCGCCTGTGTGCTTCTAGCAGATGCGGCGAATGTAGCTGATGTAAATAATCTCGAAAACACAAAACATTAAAATTCGATATCTCTGGAACGAAACATATTCATTTCTGTCGATAAGTGATTCTTATGTAAAATTGGCCGGGGAACACGATGGTGAGGTCAAATAAAAAAAATAAGTTGGGCTGTTTTGAGATACAGCCGTTTAAAGTTTTCAATTGCGCAATACAGGTAGAAAAAATAAATTAATCAACATTTTGATCACGTAAATGGATTCTACGTCCAATTTCCTTCAAAATTGAGTCTTAGACCGACCTTCTAAGATTTGTGGTTCCTGAGCTATCGCCGTTTGAAACTAGGAGGTTTGGTCAAAAATCGCCAAAAAGTCGATTTTTTGGGGAGGTACACAAATGGAGGGGGTGGTCCGATTTGGATGAAATTCGGGATTCTTGCATGTTTTGATAGTATCAACAGCTCTGCCAAATTTGAGCAGGATCGGAGAGGGTAATTTTCAAATTTGCACTTTTCCGTGCACAGTTGAGATGGAATGACCCATACATGATTAAACTGCATGAATTTAAATAGCAACTTAGGGGACATTAAGACGGATCGATTAAAACCATTCCGGCCAAAATCGGTTGAACCTGTGACAAGATATTCCAGTGACATTGATTTGGTACACATGTCTACATACAGCCAAACACACAGACATTTGCTCAGCTGGTGATTCTGAGTCGATATGTACAAATGAAGGTAGGTCTAGGAGGTCTAACTAAAAAGTTCGTTTTTCGAGTGATTTTATAGCCTTTCCTCAGTAAAGTGAGGAAGGCAAAAATCGATTGATTCAATCATTTCATGTAAAATTTTCAATTCTTTCACTAAGAATTTGTTTTTCGTTTTTTTCAGTTATTTTTTAATTTTTTTTTCCGAAAATATTCAAATCAAAATTTATGAAAATTTTAATATTCTGGCAAAAGAAAACTTTTATATAGAGAAAAAAAA
This sequence comes from Culex pipiens pallens, assembly GCF_016801865.2. Taxonomy (NCBI): domain Eukaryota; kingdom Metazoa; phylum Arthropoda; class Insecta; order Diptera; family Culicidae; genus Culex; species Culex pipiens. Next base: position 116,427,293 of record NC_068939.1, read on the forward strand.
AACAAACAAAATTTTGCTTCGTTTGACACTCATTTTGCAAATTTTGAGATTTGAGTATTTTCAAAAAATACGGTATTTTGTGATTTTTTTTAAATATCACAAAAAAGCTTCAATACAATGAAAAAGCATACAAAATTTCGCTTCGTTCAAAACCCATATTGCAAATTATGAAAATTTGAGTACTTTCGAACAAATACTGCATTTTTTTAAAATGACAGTTTTTCAAGAAAAAACTCTATTAATGTGACAGAGAAAACAATATATTGCAACTTTTGATGCCCATATTGAATATTTAGAAAATTTGAGTATTTTCGGAAAAACCGGTATTTTGAGAAAATTTTAGTATTATCTGAAAAAAAAAAACTCTGATAACGTGAAAAAGCATAACAAATTTCGCTTCATTTAATACCCATATTGCAAATTATGACAATTTGAAAATGAAAATTTCGAAAAAGTACTGTATTTTGTGATCAATTTTAAGTACATTTTTTACTTTGAAACTTACTAGATTTTCAAAAAATATATTCTTAGTGAAAGCATTGAATATTAAACATAATATGATTGAATTGAGTCGATTTTAGAATGATTTTAAACATGAGTTATTGTCCATTATCGGTGATAAGATTATTGCCGATAAAATATTCGAAATAATGATTACGGTAACGATAGATTATAGTTATCGTCCCGACGATTACGATGGAACTATCGTTATCCTTCTCGAGCCTCGATAATTTTATCGTTTTCAACCTTGAGTTTTATCTTTTTTCTATTGTTTATGAAGTCTGCTTTTTTGAATTCATTGTACTCAGAAAAAAATTATGGTAATATTCATCAGGAAATAATGGTGTCAGATTTTGTGTAAAAAAAATGATTAATTTTACCTCAGAATATGACGAATTTTCATCTGTTTTTGATGAATTTTCATCAGATTCATATTTTTACACACACTCAAAAAAGAGGTAATATTCAACCTACCAAATTTTCAACATTCCAAAATTCAACTTTTTTTTCTGTGTAAAGAAATTATAGGAATATCTTATGATTTTGAACAAATATATAAACAGCAATTCCCCATAAAAACAGCATGATTAAAAAAAAATTTTTTGTTCGACCATTAGGGTGACCTACGCCTTGTTAGGGTGGTCCAATAATGGTCATTTTTGTATAATTCCACTTTGGACACACTCAATAAATTTTTTAAACAAATATTGGATTTTTTACAACAGATTGAAAAATGACGAAAAAATGTTATAATAATGAATTTATTGATATTTAAATTTTTTTAAATGTTTGACTGGAAACTGCTACTATTGAAAAAGCATTTCTGCATTTTGATTGGATTGCACCAACTAATTTTGGTAACCTTTTGGGTAATATGTATCCATCAATTCAATCTGGTAAATTTGGCTCAGAAACTTTTTATTGGAGGTTACATATTGGTCTAATTTGTAATTTAGTGTCTTTTTAGGCTTATCCATAAGAAATTTGATGAATTTGTTTATGAATCTACTGATTTTCATTGTCTTAAAAAATATCTTCAAAAGTCGACAAGAAAAACTTGTTAAGACAAGAAGCTCAAATTAAAAGTAATGTTTCGTGATTACCTTCATATTTTGTTGAGATCCTAAATTTCAACACTCACTTTAACTATCAAACCCCCGTGACCCCAGGATCGTCGGAAAAAAGAATAGGACCTGCTTTCAAATCCCCACAACTGCTGCTGCTGCTCCATTCGCGGACGCGTTCCGATTTCGAAAGCAGATAATAAAAATAAGCAACGCCTCCTGTCTTAAATTTATTCGCATTCGGAATCAAATAATGCTAATAAAGAACCATAAAACCGAACTCGATTTACAATTTTATTGCGGCAAATTTGCTTTCTATTACGACTTTATCGCCCACACCCTCGGTCCGCCGCAGTGGGTCCACAGTCCGCCGGATTTGGGGGTTCTGGCGGGGATTGCACATTTAGTTGGGTCGCGACGCCTCGCGTCCGTCCTTCTGTGGTGACCATTAGCAGAAGGGTTGTGTTCCGAGGTCAATCGAGTGCCACGTTGAGGGTGAGGGGACATGCTTTAGTTTGAGGAAAAACTTTGAATCATCGTTTATCATTGTCCCCCGAGGGGGAGTCGCTTATTTTATATTTCCATTTTTGTTGTTGCTCGTGGTTTGTTGGGAAACGGAATTGGGATGCTTCTGAGCTTGGTGCAGTTTTTCGCTGAATCCAGAAAGTTGCAACTTGCCATGCTTGAAGCAGAACAACGGAATACAATGTGGAGATAACAGCTGTTGGAGTCTCTTTAAGTTTAACATTTGAGACAGTTTAAAGTTCTTAGGCATCTAGGTCATTTTGTTCATGAGTATTTGTATGAAACTTTGTCAAATTCCTTTGTCCTTTTGCAGCATTATTCCATACAAAGCTCCATACAATTTAAGGGTCATTTTAAGAGTAATCAAATAAAAGAACTTATCCCAATTGGGGTCACCTATAACTAGATGCTTATACCTGTATTTATGATTATTATTATTTGGGATAAGCTCAACTTTTTAGGGACGCTTTATCTATTGATACCATCTAACATCATCCACTTGAGTGGAAAAAGGCTCAGTTAGGACTTTTTGATATATCCCCATTCAAAATCTTCAATTTGTTCCCCAAAATTGAGTGGAGTCGCAAAAAAAAAAGATGCCCACCTCAGATGATATTAACTGCCCCAAATTCCTTTGATTTCTGCGCCGGATGATTGATTGATGTTCCGCGCCGGTGCCATCACGTCACGAAATGTACCCGGAGGATCTGTGAGCGGTTCCGTGTGACTGACTGGCGGAATGGAAATTTAATTCCTGATGCATAATCAATCACCTTTTAGTGGTGGCGGTGGTGGCTGCCACCCGGTTGTTGGCTTTTGGTTTGACGGACGCCGTAGACGCGTAGGCTGTTGATGAAATTGAGATATTCCGCGAAAATCGTTTTGAGTCGTTTTGCGGGGATGATCTGACGGGACAAAAAGTAAACATTAATGAATTTATTAAATAATGATACCGCTGTTTAGTGACGGCTTTTATTGAGCCATAATTAAATTAGAAATGATCATAGAAGTCTTAATATGTCGAAACATTGGTTCAAAGAAGAAACATTGCTTGATACTTTTTTAAATCTCTATACATAATACAATTGATTTACATGATAACTTGTGTAGTGTTTTGGAGATCCTTTCATCTACATCAGATCAAATTAAATAATTTAAAAAATCATCACTAATTTTCTATAGAATGATCTCATTATCAATTAAATTATAAAGAAGGCGTAGATGAAGTAATGAAGGACATTACAAATACATATTTTTACATGAAATTGGGAAATGCATATTCAAAATTATGCTTGGAATTCCAAACAAACAAAAATCCAGCTAAAACTAATCAAAAAACAAAAAACCAAAAAACAAAAAACAAAAAACAAAAAACAAAAAACAAAAAACAAAAAACAAAAAACAAAAAACAAAAAACAAAAAACAAAAAACAAAAAACAAAAAACAAAAAACAAAAAACAAAAAACAAAAAACAAAAAACAAAAAACAAAAAACAAAAAACAAAAAACAAAAAACAAAAAACAAAAAACAAAAAACAAAAAACAAAAAACAAAAAACAAAAAACAAAAAACAAAAAACAAAAAACCAAAAACAAAAAACAAAAAACAAAAAACAAAAAACAAAAAACAAAAAACAAAAAACAAAAAACAAAAAACAAAAAACAAAAAACAAAAAACAAAAAACAAAAAACAAAAAACAAAAAACAAAAAACAAAAAACAAAAAACAAAAAACAAAAAACAAAAAACAAAAAACAAAAAACAAAAAACAAAAAACAAAAAACAAAAAACAAAAAACAAAAAACAAAAAACAAAAAACAAAAAACAAAAAACAAAAAACAAAAAACAAAAAACAAAAAACAAAAAACAAAAAACAAAAAACAAAAAACAAAAAACAAAAAACAAAAAACAAAAAACAAAAAAACAAAAAACAAAAAACAAAAAACAAAAAACAAAAAACAAAAAACAAAAAACTAAAAACCAAAAACCAAAAACCAAAAACAAAAAACAAAAAACCAAAAACCAAAAACCAAAAACCAAAAACAAAAAACAAAAAACAAAAAAACAAAAGAAAATTAATGCGAACGTTTTACAAATTGTCACAAATTTAAAAAATAGCAAAAAGTTTCGTTTCTATATTTTTTTTTTCAGACCACTCAAAATCCAACATTAATGACTTTTACCAATTTGTTAACAAAAACCCGATTTAATCCCACCTGGGGTGAGATAGAGCCTTTCTTACTAAAGAATATAACAATGGTAGAACTTTTTTCAATTCATAACATCGACTTTGTTTATTTATAACGTCAGCACAAAAGAAAGTCTTATGATGAAAGCAATGTATTATAAATGATATGATTTCCAAAAGAAATAAAAAACGCAATTTTCACCAAAAGAATATTTTCAATCGTACAATATGTTTGTAAGTTTGTAATCAAACAAGCGTTTATGACAAACGCGATCATAGCAAGCTTCCCATGCGCCAGTGACAACGCACACCGCGGTTTTGGTTTTTTAGCTTCGGTACGAGCCCTTTTGTGTGTTGGTATTGTCCGTTTCTTTCAAAGGTACACGCCGCGCGGCATTTCAGAATGTGCCGCAGACACTGTTGCCAGCGATTTTTTGCACTTTTGGTGCAATAAAAAACATACCCGGCAACAATGCCATGCAATTCGAAGAAGAAGATCAACAAAAACAAAACGCGCAGTATGGGATTTGACAGCGCGCATTTGCCGAAAGTGCGGCGCGTCGTTTCGAGGCTGGTATGCCGCGTGTCTTTTACGGGAATACGCGCAATATTTTGGTTCATCGTTCCAGCGCACCAAGCCAAAAAAAAAACGAGGCACAAGTGAACCGCGTGTGCCGGACGGTGCAGGGAAGCTAGCCATTCAGCTTCTACGAAAGTGACAGAGTCAGAGATAGCTATTTTTAACAACCGCACCACTACACACTCAATCGCGAGAACCTTAGGTAGAAAGCCATTGGCGTCGCCAGCATTGAAAACTTTGAAAACGATATAAACGATGAAAAGCTTAGAAAGCTCCTATTGGAATCGAATGAACCATGTTAAATAAACTTACGAAAATGAAGTCTACATTTAGGCGATTTTAGAAGCGCACGGGGAACAAATTGATTGTAGCCGGATGAATGTCCTACGTCACAAAAGTTTTTGCATAAACATTGGACAGTTATGCAAAAACGGACAGGGCAAAAGGAATCGAAAAGCTACGATATCTTAAACGTTGTAGGAAACATCGGTAGACAAGCTACTACAAAACGAGTATAAGTCGAGCCACAAAATAGATGCCCCAGCATTCTCGCGCCAGTGTTTGAAGCTCAACTTGACAACTTGTCGACTTGGCGACGAAGTGTCGAAAATCGATGCAGTGTGATTTTTTGACGATTTTTCCGATTAAAATTCATGCTGAATCGACATAATTATGAAGATGGAAATAACGTCCAGCCTTAAAGCAAAACCTATACCTTTCTTTAGTAAGAAAGGCAAAAAGTAAATCGTTCTAAAAAATGATCGGGATTGCCGATAGATGTCGAATTTGTTTCAGATGCTCACTCATGGTCTGTACTATGAATGTAGGAAGAAATTTCGAATAAAATCAGAAATGAAAAATGTTGGCGAAGGTCACCAGTTGGGCTTTTACCTTTTTTTAGGGATTTTTTTTTGTTATGGTAGGTTAATCAAACGGCTCTAACTCGAGAACCATATTATGAATCTGGATGAAAATTTGGGAGGTTGTAGAGCTCGAAAAATGCAATTTTTGAGATAAATAAAAGATATGAAAATAAAAAAATTTGACCATATTTTCATTTGAAAACTGTGTATTTTGTTGAAAAGTCTGGCCGCATCCGAAAACAGATGGATATTTCAAAATTTGCGCGGCAACTCGCCCAGGTTCAGCACACTAGCTTTCTTCTGCATTCAGAATAATCGAAATCGGATATATGGGAGCTGAGAACGACGCGACACAAAATTTTGCAAAATTTTACCACATACGAACATCACTCGATCTCCACGGAATTTATTTTCTCAAAATTCGAGGATTGGAGATAGACGAGTTCTGTCAAGGTGAATCGATAGGGCGTCAAAAATCGATGCAGTGTGATTTTTTGACGATTTTTCCGATTAAAATTCATGCTGAATCGACATAATTATGAAGATGGAAATAACGTCCAGCCTTTAAGTAAAACCTATACCTTTCTTTAGTAAGAAAGGCAAAAAGTGAAAAAGGACTCTGTATTTTATTTTTGTTTTGTGAAGATTTTTTAAATAAATAGTTCTGTAATTGATGAAGATTATACTAGAGATCCTTACTAGGGAGACTGGTCGAAGTAAATTTGACGTTCCCAAACAGACACGAGTTTGACGTATCCAAACGAGCATTTGCCTTTACGCCCAGCAAAACTTATCAGTGTTGCCAAGCTCAAAACATAGTTGCCAGATCGATTTAGCAAACTTAGACCAGTCTCCCTATTTAGGGTCTCTAGATTTTACAGGATGAAAATACTATAATGGTTGCAACGTTAAAACAACATGTAATACCTTTTGATTGCTTTTTCAAAATAAAGTCTTTGAACTGCTCCGTCAATATCATGTTCATTTTTGCCTCATCAATCCATCAGAAGCTGTTTCCAATACGATTGACTGAAAGTTTCCCTCAATCCAAAAACGGGGTCCAACATCAGTCGATTTGTCATCTGTCAAGCCAAATGGCAGCTTCATTTTGCAAAATTGGAAAATCTGCTTCGTGATTTGTAAACTCCTAATTAGTGTGTAGTCGGGGCCCTTCACAAATCATCATCCATCAAACCAGCCGCGCGGGGGGGTAGAACTCCAATAGGCTGGCGTTACATCTGCAGAACAGGTTTTCTGGTTGAGCTTTCCGGTTGGACTTGTTAATTAAACCAATCATACCTCCAGAGACGTTTCCCCGCTCTCGTCCCCTTTTGCTAACGATTTTCTGCAGATGTTTGACGTGGCAGTTCTAGGCCCTTTAGTCGTATTTCCAATTTCTACGATTTTCCAGGATTCTGCCCTACAAACCCACACCGACACACAGAAAAAGGAAGAGAGGGAGATTTTGCTGCTGGGGTCGAAACAAAGAAAGAAAATCGATCCTCCCGGAGAGTACCAGTCGAAGGCAACAGCGCTGGAAATATGCTTCCTAAGCATCATTGAACTTAAGGTTTTTGAAAGGGATGAAGTGGACTGAATAAGGGGGGGAAAGGGCCACGTGGTGTGGTCCAGTGAAAACTGAAGCATCGACTTTTACGACACTCGAGAGAATAATTATATTTCAGGCATAGTCGCACACACAAACCCACTTTTTGCGTCCATTTTTGGGAAATCGTTCCAGGGTTTTTTTTTTGGAACTGCTGCCGAAGTAGCTGTCGAAGCGAGTTTGGAGTCTGTTAAAATGTTCTCTTTCTTTTATCTTTGTTGACAAGAAAACCGTTGAAATGATTTAAAATATGAAAAGGTTTCCAAATAAAGCAAAAACTAATTACACATAAGCTTGATTAACATTACTAATACGTCAAATTAATCCTGGGATCTCGGGATATACATTTTTGAATAGCTTAAAAGCATTTTAATTGGAGGCTTTATGTACTTTGTACACAGTATACCTTTTAAGTAAAAAAGAAGTGTAATTTTACCTCTAAAAATGTGTAATTTAATCACTATTCTAGTGCAATTTTACTTTTTCAGTCTAAATTGAGGTAATATTACATCATAAAAGAGGTAATATTCAACCTTCCAAATTAACACATTTTTTGCTGTGTAGTACTTTGTATTTGAAATCGAACACAATTCTTTATACATTTTGATAGAGAATACAAATACAGTCAATGTTTATTATTTTATAAAAAATTGAATACTGTGTTTTGTTTCAAAAATATTTTTTTAATTTTTCATTCAACTCCTTACACTGCTGGCAATTGGGCAAATTGGAACTCCAGTCTAAATAGGAACAGTAGATTTTACAGCATTAAATTTGGAAATCGGTGTTCTATTGGATTGTTCTGTTTCTGTGAAAGTGATATTTATACTTTTTCGAAGGCTCTCCCTTATCTGTATGAAAACTATGCCTCAAGTTCCATAGCCTCCAAGATAACCAATCCAAATAATTGTTCCTGTTCTATCTTAGATTCCAAAGTCCAAATTTTACTTTGATCGACCGGGATTTTTGGCAAGACGAAGATTGCCAACCATGAAAATAATGGTAATATTAGATCTGGGAAGGGATACATTTTTTATGTCAAGAAAAATGTGTAATTTTACCTCTGAAATGTGTAATTTTACAACTTTTCTGATGTTATGTCACTTTTTCAGTCTAAATTGATGTGAAATTACATCATAAAAGAGGTAATATTCAACCTTCCAAAAGTACAGGATTGCTGATTCACAAGAAATACAATAAATCATTATAGTGAAAGCAATCAAATTGTACAATTAGGCTTTAGCAAATATTTCGTACAGTTTTCGCCCCTCCATCCCTTCCCTTTCAAAATCAGGGACAATTTTTTTTTTTCAAAAACGTAACACCTTGAACGAAACATTAAGTGCAATCAATTGAAATCATATCTAGCATTGGGTTTATTCAGAAATCCTTTGAATTTTCAGAGTACAATACCGCAACAAGTTTTTTAGAAGAAATTAGAAAAGAATTGAAATTACTTGCCATGATTTCAATATTTCAATGAAAAAGGTATTATAAAATGCATTATCAATAAATGAAAAAGTTGTTTTACAATCATTAATTTTCAAAAAATCTAAGTTTTGACAAAACAATGTGAACAAGAATCTTTTTGCGGTATTGTACATCGTTTTTTCAAAAAACGTAAAATTATTTTTTAACCGTTTCAATCATTTTCCAAGTGACTTTCAAATACATTTTAAAATGTTTTTAGTTGTTTGCACGTTAAATTTCTCTAAAATTTTGAAGTTTTTTGATTTTTTTTACCCCTGACATAAACTTTTTTAAATATTGGTGACGGACTGATTAAATTTAGATATAATTCAATAATAATTAGTTCAATTAATTTAAAACGTATTGATCTTGGAAAATTTAGTATGTTTTCGATTTTAATAAGACCGTACCCAAGTAGCAAGCCGAATGCTTCTAAGTTTTATCAGTTTTTATAAAACATTTGATAAAAGCGTCTTGCTTTTATAAAAGCTTCTATCAAGTCTTTTTGGTCTTAGCAAAATACTGTTCTAGAAATATCTTGAAAAAATCTCGAAAAGTTCTTGAAGAACATGCAGCAAAGTTTTATTAATCTCTTTTTAATTTACTTACAGTTATCTAGAAGAAGATATTCCCAGAACAATTTGACTTCACTAAATCAGTATTAAAACCAAGTTGTTTAGGGAAAGCTTTATTCGAAATCTTTTTGTCTTGACCTTTCAAATGTCAAACTCAGTATATTTTTAGCAGCAAAGAAGATCGGACGTTTCCAAAGTTCCGGGCAAGCTCTTTTATTTAATTTATTAAGCAAAAAGTGTATACTGCGTACGTAATTTTTATGTGAGTTAGTGATTAAATTGTGTCAAATTTAGATTCGTGCGGTGAACAAAGAAGTTAGTGTTGTGCTTCTTTCTAAGCTTCCGGCATTGAAAATTGGAAGACGTTTCCGCATCATTATGTGAAAAAGTGACAAGCATTCTTATCTGTTGTTATAAATAAATAAAGAACGGTGAACTGAACGCAATCCTAGTTTTATTAAAATATGACGAAAACTTGCTATTCGTAATTTACGAAAATGTGCCAACACATGGTTTTTTGGATCTACCTCCAGTGGGCTAAAACTTGCATGCGCTACGGTCGCAGTATAGTGCATTTTACTCTGGGTTAAAACTATATCAAAGTTCACTTGAGTCTAGAACCCCTTGATTAACCTTAAACAAGAGCTTTTCAAGAAACGTTGTTCTTGATCGAGAGCATCTCCAGAAAAGATGTTTATAATAATAGCTAATAGCTTCAAGTAAGAACAAATAGATTTAACGAATTTCACCATGTTTAAATGAAAAAATAGCGACCTAGATGGACGCCATGATGATGTTTATAGCTAAACAAGAAAAGTTTGCTCCAATTTTAAGAAAAGTTAGAGTTATTCTGATAAAATAATGTATTCAGTGTCTATTTTTTCGAGGTATCGCTAGAAATTGATTAGTGAAATTTTAATGGCAGGATATTCTCGATATGATTGGATCGATAATCAAACACTTATTTATATAATTATTATATTCTTGTCACCGAATAAAGTTAGCCATTTGTCGTTTAAAGGTTCAAAGAATAGTTGGATTTAATAAAATAAATCTTGCACCCATATTTTCTTGATAAAATATTATTTATCCTGATCAAGAATAAACAAGTTTAAATTATGTTTTATTGCGGCTACCAAGAGATCTTCAATAAAGCTATAAGTTTGATTAGCTTTAGATAAGTTCTATTAGATCTCTTGAGAGTATCTGGAGAGTCCGTTAAAAATCAACAGCAATACTGTTTGACTCTAGAACTCCCCGGAAAAACGCTCTTGACAACCTCCTAAAATGGTCCATTTTACACTTAATGCGGTTTTAACTCTTCTTCATTGCTGCTTTCAGGATAAAGCGGTTTTTTTCTCGAATCTTTCCAGAGACTCTTAAAATATACTTCTGGAGTGAATTAAAACGTAAATTGTTACTTGGGTAGTAAATATTTTTTGAAGTTTATGTCCCTCGGCTCTGACCAAAGTCAGAGGGGGGGAGGGGGGGTAAAAAAATAAAAAAATATAAAAATTTTAATTACAAGCCTAGATTTTAACATTTGGATGAAAAAAGTGTTTTAAAATGCATTTTACAGGCGTACAGTTGCTTTCAAATCATTAGTTTTGAAAATATCGAGGTATTGACGGAATTTTTTTTTTCGCAAAAAAAAAACTTTTCGTTGGACTGTACATTGGTATTGCATGGAAATTTAAAATGTTTTCAAAGGAGTTCAAACATGCTGAATATGATTATAAACGCGGGAAAATGCATTTTAACTGGTTTCTAATTGATTAAACTTTAATTTTCATTAAAATTTTGAAGTTTTTCGAAAAAATATTTTTTTTGCCCCCTGATTATTCAGACCACCTTTGAGGGGGGGGGGGGGGGGGGGGGGCGACATAAACTTTGAAAAATATTTGTAATGGCCTAATGATAACCAAATGTTTTTTATTGAAATTTTAACAATTTAAATAATTAAAACAAACAAATGGGATAGTCATGAGATGTTAACAAAGTCATTTCTGCTGGATTCTTATTTAAATATAAACTGATATGAACAAGTGAGTATTTTTATTTACATTGGTCTATTTACATTGCTTTACTAGAATTTGATCATATAAATTTAAGGATTTTATTCAAATGTTAGTAGTTTGAAAAAATGCTAGATTTTAATGAATTTTTAGAAAATTAAATAAAAATCAAGAAAAGAAACATCTTTTTAATTTTCAATGATTTAAACATTTTGAAAATTTCTGGAGCAACACGGGAAAAAGGCGGATAAGCAAAATGCCCGTTTGACCTTTTTTTGATAATTCTCCTCTTTAGGTTACTTTTTAACAAAGTTCAATTTATTAAACCTGCATTGTCTAGGAATTTGCTAAATTGCTCCATCTCCATCAAACATGAATTATTTTATTAAATTTATCATTTTAATATTTTTAATAATTTGCTGAGCTCTAAAAATTTCAAAATTCCAAAAAAATAAAGAATTTTTGAAGAATTTTATTTTTGTTGCTTTATAAATTTTTAAGAATTTGAAGAATTAAAAGAAATAAAAATCTGGAGAATCTAAAGTTTTTTTTTATATATTACTTTTGTTAAGAAAGTATTAGTTAGTTTTAAGGATTTAATAAATTATTTTTTTATTAATTTTAATGATACTAGATCGCTGCAAACATACACATTAAAAACGTTAATTAATCAACCTTTCGGTGGTTTATGCCTTCCTTACATTAATCCAGCTTTGAGTATTAGATCAAACAGAATTCAAAAGCTGGCGTAAATATTTCAAGTATTTATTTAGTGTTATGAGCACTTAAGTATTATTTATGCACTATTTTGAGGCTGAATCGCAGATATTTCTGTCTGACAACCCTATCAAATGTTATGATTTATACACTTTGATGATAATATCATCACTTTCATCGAAATATTTGCGATCCAGTCTAAAAAAAGTGTATGAATAACACTTAAGTGCTCATAACATTTGATAGGGTTGTCAGATCATTGATTTTTAAGCTCATTTGAAGGGTCTTTCAATTATCTATCTAACGATGGGTCGCATGGACAACGTTTTCATCAAAATTTATGAGATCCGGCCTCGAAAAAGTGGATTAATAACACTTAAGTGCTCATAACTTATGATAGAGTTGTCAGATTTTCAATTCCTTTCTTAAAATGTTTAACATAACGGGTTCTTTTACAAAATACACCCTTTTTACAATCTTCTGGAATGTAACCAAGATCGTTTTTTTTAGAATAACTTTTGAAGTACTTAAGAGCGAGTCCACGAGCAAAGCATACCCATCTCGCATAGACCTCACCAATCTGCTTGAAATTTTCAGGGGTTATTTGTACATATAAAACAAGCATCTGGCCAAAATATGAGCACTCTAGGTCAACGAGAAGTAGGGCAAATGGGACACAAAGTTTGAAGGTTCAAACACGTCAAAAATATTAAATAGGCTATAACTTAAGCAAAATTCAATTAAATTTCAAAATTCAAAATGCATCTGAAAGGGCTTAAACGGCAACGGCATTATAGAGGAAAATTAAAATAAAACAAAATTGTTTATTTATTGACGATGAATTATTGAGCAATTCAAACGAACTTTACGTTAATAACAAAAATGTAAAGCAAAATCTCACTGTCGTACTTCTAGATGAATCGATCCCAGCTCCACTTTTTGCCAAATTCTTCAACACCGAACTAAACTTTCAATCGATTATCTTGAGTACAGTTTGATTGCCCGGCCCGATGTTGCTGGCTGGCTGGCTGGCAGGCCGCACCAAGTCCAATCCCAAGAAACGAACCCAGCAAGGCAGAAAAAAAAGTGTTGAGCACCTTTTTTTTATTCGCTCTGATGGCCACTTTGCCGCAGCCCGGCGGCAGCCACTTTCGAGCGTCCGGAGTGCGTCCGTCTCTCTGCGGATGTCATTAAGGACGTCCGAGTGTTGGCCGGAACGACGATTGGTCTGGGCGAAAGTACGGCCACACGCCTCCACTCGACGAGTTAAGGATTTCGTTTGAACAATTGAATTTTTGCTCTGAAATTTTGCTCCATCGACGGGAAAAAAACAAGACAGGATTCGAGTCATGCGTTGGACGTTTTTGAAAAATGGATGGCGTCAATAGTGTTTCATGAAAAGGACTAAAATTGAAAGGTAGAAAAAAGCAGGTTCGCTGAAACTTAAATCATGCAAAAATAAAGTGATAATATTTTAAGAAAAACTTGATATCTTTTTTTGAAGAATGTTTTGAAAAATCTGCTCGAACTTTTTCCAATCAACAATCAACATACGACATTTTGAGAATAAAAATTCCGTCTTGCAAGAATTTAATCCTCTTTCGTTCCGATTGGCACTTGCTGACCCCTCGAAAAAATAGAATCGTGACGAAGTAAAAAATGCCACAATGGAAGGCAAATTGCAGAAATTTGTGCGCAAACGACAATCCTTCCATTTCCCATTTTTTTTTGTCATCGTGCTGACCCCAGTCAGGACTTGGAACTGGACACCAAGCCGGATCCATGTCCTTGTTGCTGTTGTTGTTGTTTTTTTTTTCGTTCCCCTCCTGACTTGGCAAGGTGCAATTAGACGAGGACGACGACGATGCTGACGGGGCATATTTCTTGGCCTGGATTTTACTTTTTTGTAGGATAAGCATTTTTTAAATTTTTCGCCTTCTCCCACGGATGTGATATTGCGCCGTCAGGAAATGGCGTGCCGGAGCGATTTGGGGGGACGAAATGTGTGAGAAGGGTTGAGAGTGGGTTATAAATAAAAATATGAACTGCTTTACTTTGGGGAAAGATTTTTTCGATGTGATGTCATCACAAGTTGGACTGGTTACTGGATAATCAGTAAAAAAAAGTTAGAAGAAGAATAAAAAATATAAGGTAGAAAAAATTATGAAGTTTGCTTTGTAAATTTAGTTTTTGTTTAAACGTAAAATCGTTTTCAAAATGTGTTAGTAAGGACGAACATTTTTTTTGGCTAATATGTACATCGGAATTTCACCGAAAATCAACTTATTTTTACTCAATCCCAAACATGCTTAATATGACTTCAAACGCAGGAAAATGCATTTAGAACTTTTTCCAGTCGATAAGATTTCTATTTTCATTGACATTTAGATGTTTTTGTTAAATATTTGTTTGCCCTCTGATTTTTCGGGACGATTTTCAAAGGGGATGGGGACATAAGCTTTGAAAAATATTGGCAACGGCTTAACATGACAAGACATTATTAATTTAAAAATAAATCTTTGTTTATCTCAAAAATAATACAAGCATTTGTTACGCGATGAATTTGAATCAATTTTAATTTCGATTTTGGCAAAAAAATATTTTTTTCCATTTTATTCGGTAAGCCGTTTCGAAAATGTTCAACAAATTGCCTTTAAATATGTTCAAGAAACTCTAAATATTGGACAAACAGTTGTCCAAACATAGAATGAAGCAAGAAACATGAGCATTGTTGGTAGGAATCAAATAGCAATCAATTTTTAAATGTATTTTTTTCAGCATGTCTAAAAATTAAACCTGATAAAAATATCTTTAAAATTTAAAATTATTAAAAAAAACAATTGAAGAGCATGAGCATGAGCATGAGCATGGTTGACTGCCAATGAGCTGCTACTCCGTTATTGACAGATCAGCTGAAGTTAAACAATGAATCAAAAATGATCAGTGGGAGCCAACCATCCGTTCACTGTTTAACCTCTGAAGATCCCTACTTTATTAGTCAATACCGGCGCCCTCCCAAGAAGCCTGCAGTTCAACGAAAGGGAGGAATGTTAGTCCGATAGTTGAAGTTGCAGACTCATCAAGCACACAGTTTTTCGCTTTATACTTGTTGATACCGCTTGAGACCGTTGAATCCACAGCATCTCCTTCAAGCATCACGTGATTTTTATTTTTTTGGGTTAGTAGGATAAGGTATTGGCTTTTCGATGCCTCCCGAGCTACGATGCTATGGGGAGGACTTTCATAACAGACCCGTCGGCGAGCCTTCCGAGCAACGATGCTTTGGGAAGGTCTTTCTGGTTAACACACAAAGTCAATCACACACAATTATTTCACTCCACTATTAAATAATCCAAAATGTCAGTGCGTCTTTCGATCATTATATAGAAATGGCTTTTTCACCATAAAAAATAAAACCTTATTCGAAAAAAATATACACAATTTACCCGACGCCATTCCTTCCGATCAACGATGATATAGGAAGGGCTTTGAAAATAACAAAACAATGAATTAAGATCACAAAAAAAATCACAAAAAACACCAATTACTCAACGAAAATTACGCTCAAGACACAAATAATTCAGTAAGTCATGCTATTTTTCGATTACCACAATCACTCACCCCATACGAACAGCGACACAAAAGCACACAAAAAAATTAACCTGAATAATCACGACTTCGCGTCCCCACTTCCAGCGCACCAATGATGCTATTATTCGATTACCACAATCACTCACCCCATACGAACAGCGACACAAAAGCACACAAAAAAATTAACCTGAATAATCACGACTTCGCGTCCCCATTTCCAGCGCACCAATGATGCTATTATTCGATGATTACCACAATCATTCACCCCATACGAATAGCGACACAAAAGCACACCAAAAAAATTAACCTGCATAATCACGATTTCGCGTCCCCACTTCCAGCGCACAAATGATGCTATTATTCGATTACCACAATCACTTACCCCATACGAACAGCGACACAAAAGCACACAAAAAATTAACCTGAATAATCACGACTTCGCGTCCCCACTTCCAGCGCACCAATGATGCTATTATTCGATTACCACAATCACTCACCCCATACGAACAGCGACATAAAAGCACACAAAAAAATTAACCTGAATAATCACGACTTCGCGTCCCCACTTCCAGCGCACCAATGATGCTATTATTCGATTACCACAATCACTCACCCCATACGAACAGCGACACAAAAGCACACAAAAAAATTAACCTGAATAATCACGACTTCGCGTCCCCACTTCCAGCGCACCAATGATGCTATTATTCGATTACCACAATCACTCACCCCATACGAACAGCGACACAAAAGCACACAAAAAAATTAACCTGAATAATCACGACTTCGCGTCCCCATTTCCAGCGCACCAATGATGCTATTATTCGATGATTACCACAATCATTCACCCCATACGAATAGCGACACAAAAGCACACCAAAAAAATTAACCTGCATAATCACGATTTCGCGTCCCCACTTCCAGCGCACCAATGATGCTATTATTCGATTACCACAATCACTTACCCCATACGAACAGCGACACAAAAGCACACAAAAAAATTAACCTGAATAATCACGACTTCGCGTCCCCACTTCCAGCGCACCAATGATGCTATTATTCGATTACCACAATCACTCACCCCATACGAACAGCGACACAAAAGCACACAAAAAAATTAACCTGAATAATCACGACTTCGCGTCCCCACTTCCAGCGCACCAATGATGCTATTATTCGATTACCACAATCACTTACCCCATACGAACAGCGACACAAAAGCACACAAAAAAATTAACCTGAATAATCACGACTTCGCGTCCCCACTTCCAGCGCACCAATGATGCTATTATTCGATTACCACAATCACTCACCCCATACGAACAGCGACACAAAAGCACACAAAAAAATTAACCTGAATAATCACGACTTCGCGTCCCCACTTCCAGCGCACCAATGATGCTATTATTCGATTAGCACAATCACTCACCCCATACGAACAGCGACACAAAAGCACACAAAAAAATTAACCTGAATAATCACGACTTCGCGTCCCCACTTCCAGCGCACCAATGATGCTATTATTCGATTAGCACAATCACTCACCCCATACGAACAGCGACACAAAAGCACACAAAAAAATTAACCTGAATAATCACGACTTCGCGTCCCCACTTCCAGCGCACCAATGATGCTATTATTCGATTAGCACAATCACTCACCCCATACGAACAGCGACACAAAAGCACACAAAAAATTAACCTGAATAATCACGACTTCGCGTCCCCACTTCCAGCGCACCAATGATGCTATTATTCGATTACCACAATCACTCACCCCATACGAACAGCGACACAAAAGCACACCAAAAAAATTAACCTGCATAATCACGATTTCGCGTCCCCACTTCCAGCGCACCAATGATGCTATTATTCGATTACCACAATCACTCACCCCATACGAACAGCGACACAAAAGCACACAAAAAAATTAACCTGAATAATCACGACTTCGCGTCCCCACTTCCAGCGCACCAATGATGCTATTATTCGATGATTACCACAATCATTCACCCCATACGAATAGCGACACAAAAGCACACCAAAAAAATTAACCTGCATAATCACGATTTCGCGTCCCCACTTCCAGCGCACAAATGATGCTATTATTCGATTACCACAATCACTTACCCCATACGAACAGCGACACAAAAGCACACAAAAAATTAACCTGAATAATCACGACTTCGCGTCCCCACTTCCAGCGCACCAATGATGCTATTATTCGATTACCACAATCACTCACCCCATACGAACAGCGACACAAAAGCACACAAAAAAATTAACCTGAATAATCACGACTTCGCGTCCCCACTTCCAGCGCACCAATGATGCTATTATTCGATTACCACAATCACTCACCCCATACGAACAGCGACACAAAAGCACACAAAAAAATTAACCTGAATAATCACGACTTCGCGTCCCCACTTCCAGCGCACCAATGATGCTATTATTCGATTACCACAATCACTCACCCCATACGAACAGCGACACAAAAGCACACAAAAAAATTAACCTGAATAATCACGACTTCGCGTCCCCACTTCCAGCGCACCAATGATGCTATTATTCGATTACCACAATCACTCACCCCATACGAACAGCGACACAAAAGCACACAAAAAAATTAACCTGAATAATCACGACTTCGCGTCCCCACTTCCAGCGCACCAATGATGCTATTATTCGATTACCACAATCACTCACCCCATACGAACAGCGACATAAAAGCACACAAAAAAATTAACCTGAATAATCACGACTTCGCGTCCCCACTTCCAGCGCACCAATGATG
The DNA here is from genome assembly GCF_016801865.2 of Culex pipiens pallens. NCBI lineage: Eukaryota > Metazoa > Arthropoda > Insecta > Diptera > Culicidae > Culex > Culex pipiens. The sequence continues at coordinate 116,445,781 of NC_068939.1, forward strand.
CTATTATTCGATTACCACAATCACTCACCCCATACGAACAGCGACACAAAAGCACACAAAAAAATTAACCTGAATAATCACGACTTCGCGTCCCCACTTCCAGCGCACCAATGATGCTATTATTCGATTACCACAATCACTCACCCCATACGAACAGCGACACAAAAGCACACAAAAAAATTAACCTGAATAATCACGACTTCGCGTCCCCACTTCCAGCGCACCAATGATGCTATTATTCGATTACCACAATCACTCACCCCATACGAACAGCGACACAAAAGCACACAAAAAAATTAACCTGAATAATCACGACTTCGCGTCCCCACTTCCAGCGCACCAATGATGCTATTATTCGATTACCACAATCACTCACCCCATACGAAAAGCGACACAAAAGCACACAAAAAAATTAACCTGAATAATCACGACTTCGCGTCCCCACTTCCAGCGCACCAATCTTATAAAAAAAAAAAACAATTGAAGAGTGCAAAAACTATGAAATAAGGCTAAGTAGCTCTCTAATGACTAAGGGAACAGCATCTTACTCCATCGTGCCTCTAATGCTGCCATATCAGCGCATTGACGTTCAGTTACACGGAAGTCAATTCCCGAAATCGTGATTGGGTTCATGAATTTGAGAGCCACGAGGAATTATATTCACGTTTAAAATGCAAATGCACCATACTCATGAATAAGTTCCTTCGTGGTGCTTGGATTCATGACACAATTCACGATTTCGGGAATTGATTTTTTTTTCTGTGCACAGCTCATAAAAAGAGTTTGCAACAGAAATCGAGTGATAAATAACTTAATAGGAAGTGAGCGAGCAAGTTTCTATCAACAGTATAACAAAATTGGTTGTATAAATAATGGAAATCAGCAAATTAGATGGAATTGATAGCGAGTGTTGAACCTGCCAAACATACGAAAATTTCCCTTAAAGTATTTTCATCCAATTGTTGAGAAAACTCTCTGATTTTTTTTAAAGCGTTCTTGATTTTTTTGTGGCTCTGTTGCCTCGCAGAGAATGAAAATAAAAAAACGTTTTTTAATCCCCCAATAGGTGGTTGGTGCCTTCCTCACATTTATAAAGTTTAAAAAATAAGTTTATGAAAAATATATATCGATACAGACTTTTCCAGAAAACATACAGACTCTCATTTGAAGCCATGTGGCAACCGGGCGTTTCGAATCTGGCGTAACTCTCGCACGTACACAACAAGACCCGGCCTTTTGAAGTTATGCAAAAATCACCCTTTTTTGTATCCACAAAAATACTTTTTCATGGCATAACTTTAAAAGTACTTCACTAAACAGAATAAAATTTAATAGGGTCTTATGGGACCCCAAAACGAATAGAATAGGGCATGTCTACACACATCCCCACAGACATTTGTTCAGAATTTGGTTCTGAGTCGATATGTATACGTGAAGGTATATCTAAAAGGTATATTTGAGAAGTTCAATTTTCGAGTGATTTTATAGCCTTGCCTCAGTGAGGTGAGGAAGGCAAAAAGTACCTACCGTAAATTGGGATGACAATGATAGCTCGGGGTGACTTTTAAAGATTTTTCTAATGCTCACCATATTAACTGCTCATAATTTTTGAATATTTTAAGTGTTTTGGTGTGACCATAGATCATCGAAACAACCAAAGAACAGATTATTTTTGTTTAAAAATTATTCAACATTTTCCAAGCAAGTTTTCAATAATGTTTGTTTTCGAGTGTATCTTTCAAAACTTTCATAAAAACCATTTTTAAAACTAATCATAAGGCCGTTGCAAATGGCAAAGGGAGCGCGTGGTCGTAAAAAAATATTCGGAGTGAAAAGTGATTTTTTTTGTGCCTTTTGTTTCGGATTTTTGTCGTGAATTGTGTGCTGCGAGGAGAAGATAACATTCATTGTTTTGTGATTTTAAAAGCCCTTCCTATATCACCGTTGATCAGAAGGTACGGCGTCGGGTAAATTGTGCAATTATTTTTTTTTTCAAATAATGTGTTAAATTTTCACGGTTAAAACTCATTTCTATGGAATCGTTTATCGAAAGACACGCTGACATTTTGGATAGACCATTAGCGTGCGTCGGCGTTTTTGAACTTGTTGATTCGATTTTGAGTAGCGGGACCTCGCGGTTACTCTGCAACGTTTTTTTCGGAGCTTTTGTTTGATATTTTATTTTTCATAAGTCCTTCTTTTATCGTCGTTGATTGCAAGGCACGCCACCGGTTTAGTTCATTTAAGTTATTGTTTTTATTTCATTACAATGGATTACGTGGTGTCCTGTTACTTTTTGTTTATATTCTTTGATCGTAATATTTTATTCCAACTGGCAGTTTTAGTACAAACTCATCAAACCATCGATTTTTTTAAATGTAAAGCGTCTTTTATTTACTATTTTGGAAATTGCTCGCGTTATCTAAATTGTACAAACAGTACAAATATACTGATAAGTCCAGCCCATAGCACTACTGCTCGGTTGGCACGCGTTCGACTAAAACACTTTTTAAATAATCAATTATTTATCTTTCCGCAGCCAGCTTCCTAAGTTTTAAAATTTGCAACCAATAAACAAAATGCTCATGGTTACATCACTGCCACTCGTGAATTCTGACCTCATACCCATCTACTAACCCCCTCAAAACTCACGTGATACTTTGTCGGAGAAGCAGTCGATTGGGCGGTCTCTTTCACTCAAGTATCGGACTAACATTCCCATCTACTTCCCCGTGACCCTACCACTGGTCGTGGCCGGCGCCGGTTTTGATCAGCATTATAGGGGCCTTTGAGAAGTTGCGAAGCGAGGCAAGATAGCGCCCACTCATCTTCCACGGCTCGTGGATGTAACTTCTGGAGGTCCTGGTCAATAACGGAGTAGCAACTGCGGGTGGACACTAGGGTGCCCAGAATATGTGACTTTTTCTCAAAACCTCGCTCCATAAGCTGAATATTGTTCCTTGAGCTATTTTAGGACTCTGGGCCAAATATGAGCGAAATCGGTCATCATTTACCCATTGATACTCGGAGGTGAAGTTTGCATGGGAAAAATCGAAAAAATGTATGGAAAACCTAAGTTTCTTACGGTTTGGTCTGCACGGTCCGCTACTTCCATCCAAATATTCTCAAAAGTGAGATTCTCATTGGAAATTTAATGCTCTACAACTTTGTAGAACATACCAAAGCTGTAAAACTGGATCCTGAAATGTTATTAGCGATTTAAAAAAGTCATTTTTGTATGAAAAACATTTTTTTCACCAGCTTTAGGCTCGGGTATCAATGGGTTAATCTCATCGAATTTCGCTCAAAATTTACACAGATGCTTAAAATAACCCAAAAAACCGGTTTCCGCTTGTGGAGCAGGGGGTCATTTTTTCTGGGCACCCAAGTGGGCACCTATGTTTATGCTTATGCTTATGCTTTAATCATAAGGCCGTTGCAAATATTTTTTTGCAGGTTATTGGTCAACTAAAACATATCGAAAAATGAAGTTGGTAATGTTGTTAAAATTATCGCTTTAAGATTATTTTTCTCTGTGTACTTGTTATTTTCTGAACAGTCCTGATGATAACAAACAAATTTATCTAAAATACATAATAGATCAGATAATCACAAAACCGTGTTACAGATTTCTGAATATTTTTGTATCACTTTTGTGTGGACAGCCCGCAAATGTGTTCATCCCAACCTAAAAGGTACAATGAAAAGTCAATTTACGAATGACTTTTCAATAAATGAACTGATGTTGTAAAACAATTTGAATTAAAATTCTGAAAAAAAAGCATTAGGTCAAATTGGCATAGGTTTGTTATAAATTTGTACAGATTTCAATGATTTTTTATTGAGATTGTTGGAAGTTACAATCAAAAGTAGATAATTTTCATGTATAGTAAAAATGGATAATTCTCAGCAAAAAAAAATACTTTAAAAAACTGATAAAATTAAAATGCTTCCTTAGTGATAGAATAATAGTAAATGTATCGCTTTGAAAATCACTGAAACACAATACAATTGAAACACAAAAAAATACTACATTCCTGGAAAAGTAGACAGCGTTTCCTGTACGATGTTCCTGCGATTCAAGGTTACAAAGTAAATCTCTTCAAGTGAGTCTCGTTAAAAATCTGAGGACCTTGCTCGTCGTTAAGTTCGTCGTCAGGACTCCTTCCTCGTCAGCGTAGTTTGAAGCTGTGCGTCAAATCTGTTTAACTTTTTTTGGAGCACATTTGTTCCGTCGTTCCTTGGAGAGTCGTTTCCCGTTTGTGTTTTCTAGAGCTCAAAAGTCCTTCGGAGCCCAGCTTACGGAACGGACCGAGCATTCTTTGTCCCTGTGTCCTGCCGGTTGTGTTTGTATGTTTTTTTTTTGCAGCTTGTTTGTTCAGAGAATCAAAAAATCTCCCCCACACACTCAGTCATACACACACAATCGCTTGGTATTTTTTGAGCTTTTACCAACAGTAATTCTTGTTAGTTTGACAACTTTTCGTTTCACAATTCGTAACTTGTATCATTTGGCATAACAACGTTATACAGCTAAAGTTATTGTTATTTTGTGCACTGTGTAAAGTTATCCTCACAAATTGACATTTTTGATCTCAAATGCGTCAAACCAATAAAGCATAACTCTATTTTTGTGTGTGAGTGTGTCAAGTAAGGTTTGAAATCAAAATAAGCTGTCGAGTTGTTTGGCTACCACCCTGAACTTGACGATTTCCTCGGAAATTTTCCCTCTCCCTTCCATTTCGTTTTTACAGAAAAACAGGGTAAAAAGAAACACAAAAAACACACGGTTTGTCTAAAGGTTATTTTTATAAAACTTGAATGAACCTCGGTAATTCTTTCTGGAGCTTGTTGAGGGGACTGTCCCGAGTCAGGGAAACTGTTTTTCAAAAAAATCTATCGGTAAAAATTGATTTTATCTCATTTTGAAGTTTTTATATTGAATATTTAAGCTAAAATCATGAAAAAATATCAAAGAAAGTGCTGAAATTTTGATGTTTTTTCAATTCATTTCATCAAAATATCAGTTTTGAGTACCCTTAACATGTCTTCAATATCCTTCATCATGGAAAAATGTTTATCTTGGTCGTTAGTTTCGATAATAGCTGCAAAATAGGTTTTTTCCTCCTTGTTATTTATTTATTTCTGGAAACTTCAACTTTATTCGAGTTAATCAAAACTGCTTACTTGTTTTTTTTAGCAAATAAAATCCAGAATAAATTTGTAGAATAAACAACAATTTAAGTGCAGAGAAAGCTGTTAATTTAAAAATTCTGTGATATTTATTCCCTTTTCTTCCTACTACTACTTCAAGTTATTCAAGGATGACAAATCAAAAGTCCTGAGTTGGATTTTAATATTATTTTATTTGTAGAAAAAAAACACGTTGACAAATTTTTGAACATCTTACCAAATTCTGCTAAGCGACTTAAGTGTATTGTCGAATACGGTTTACGGTGTTCCAATACAACAATCTCTACGTAAACGGCATGGCCAAACCCTTAAGTGCTCGGATCGGCTTAAAATTTTCGAGATTCTCTACCCAAAATAGTTTTATTTTATTCCTTTTTTTGTTGTGGTTCCTGCCGCGTTAAGGTGGGCCATAAAATGGTAATTTTGACGATTTTGCAAAAAAAAAACTTGAAGTAGTAGTAGGAAGAAAAGGGAAAAAATTGCACAGTATTGATAAACACGAATAAAGTTGATGTTTCCAGAAGAATTAAATAATAAGGGGGAAAAAACCTATTTTGCAGCTATTATCGAAACTAACGACCAAGATATACATTTTTCCATGATATTAGGATATTGAAGAAATGTTTAGGGTACTCAAAACTGATGTTTTGATGAAATGAATTGAAAAAAACATCAAAATTTCAGCAATTTCTTTGATATTTTTTCATGATTTTAGCTTAAATATTCAATATAAAAACTTCAAAATGAGATAAAATCAATTTTTACCGATAGATTTTTTTGAAAAACAATTTCCCTGACTCAGGACAGTCTCCCCAACAAGCTCCAGAAAGAATTACCGAGGTTCATTCAAAATTTATAAAAATAACCTTTAGACAAGCCGTGAAACACCTCGAAAAAAAAGCATGTCACAATCACTCTTGGCTTGGCTCTTACACACAATCAACAAGCGCCACTCAACCCGGAAAGCCCAAGGTGGTGGTAGTGAAGGTGGCAACACGGTAATGTATCTTCTTCGCCATGTAAATGTGGACCCCCTCGACAGGGAAAACAAGCGGCAAACACCACATCATCGGTTTGTGTATGTGTGTGTGTGGTCCCGAGGTTGCCACACGTGTAAGTTTGTGGGAAGGAAATGTGCGAAAGATGACACGTGTGAGCGCCCGTATGTGTGTTTGAGAGCACTTGTTTGGTGGAGATTTTGGAGCTTAATGTAAAAAAAAACAGCTGCAAGACAGAAAAAGAAGATTGCCTTGAAAGTTGATGACACCCGTGTATCATTGCCATTATGAGAAGTAAATTGGACGGATTGTTGAGAATTTTGAAAGAAGAAAGCTCTGCTGGTTTTTCACATTTTTTTTCTTTCATTTTGTTCAACCAAGAGTTTCTTTGCCTTTGTATTCGTTGTTACAACATTTCATCACGACCATGAATTTCAAGATTTCTGCCATGCTCAACTCGAGGAGAAACATAAACATTGTGGTCCCCAGAAACACGTGCACTTTGAAATTTTTAAAAATATTTAAACAGGGCCAAATGGGTTTCTTTTCTGTTCAGGACAATGCACAGAATGGTCAGCCAAACAAAACCTGATTATCATTGTTTACACTGCGTACTCTAGTTTGTGTTTATTCAAGGTCAAACATTAAATTACTCGGAACGTCAAAAAGCGACGTGCAACAAGTTAGCACGACAGCGTCGAAGTGTGAGATTCTTAAGTAAAATTTATATGATAATGTGTCATATACTGATTAACTCTTGTCGTAAATATTGTTTGAAATTCATCTTAAAACTGCCTCAATCCTTTTCGACCCGAATTGAAAAAAAATCCAATGATGGGAAAATGAGCCATATAAAAATTATAGGATTTTTTTTTTCAAAATTTTGAGTTTGAAATATTGTTGGGGCCTGACCAAAGAAGATTGTTTATTCGTGATTGGTTCACCCATAAAAGTCTCCATACAATTTTGGCAGCTATTTATTCAAAAATGGAATGTAAATATACAAACAGCTGTAACTTTTGAGTGAATTTTCTGATCAATTTGGTGTCTTCGGCAAAGTTGTAGGTATTGTTGAGGACTATTGAGAAAAAAATAGGTACACGGAAAAAAAAATTGCAGATTTTTTAATCAACTTTTTTATCGCTAAAACTCAATTTCTCAAAATACCTATTTTTTGATTTTCGAGATTTTTTGATATGTTTTAGGGGACAAAAATCCGCAACTTTTGAACCATAGAGAAACATGGTCCAAAAATCTGCCGCCGAGTTATGATTTTTTGAAAAAATAGTGATTTTTGGAAAAAATCGAAGTTCCATGCAAAAATAAGTTTGACAATATTTTTAAATGCTAAATTGAATTTGCAATCGAAAAGTACGTTACAGATTTTTTGATAAAGGGCTCCGTTTTCAAGATATAGCCACCGAAAGTTTGATTTTAGCGAAATATTTGCAGTTTTTCGATTTTTAAAAATAGTGACCATGAGTGACCGATTCTAAAAATATTTTTTTTAAGAGTTCAGAAAATTTGCTATGAAATTGTCTAAGAGACATTGAAGATTGGACCTCGGGTTGCTGAGATAGAGCCGCTTTAAGAAAAAGAAACACGAACATTGAAGTTTTCTAAATCTCACCAAAACAACCCACCATTTTCTAATGACGATATCTCAGCAACTAATGGTCCGATTTTCAATGTAAATACATGAAACAACGTAAATTTTTTTGATCCCTTCGAAAAAAAATATTTTGAAATTTTTTAGATCAAGACTAGCATTTTAAATGGGCGTAATATTCAATGTTTGGCCCTTTTAAAATGTTAGAAATGGTCACTCATGGTCACTATTTTTGTCTCAAAAGTTGCGGAAAAAACTATACCTACAACTTTGCCGAAGACACCAAATTGATCAGAAAATTCACTCAAAAGTTACAGCTGTTTGAATATTTACATACCATTTTTGTATGGACAGCAGCCAAAAATGTATGAAGACTTGTATGGGTGAACCAATGACGCAAAATAGCTTATTTGGTCATAGGGAAGACCCCCACAAAGTTTGAGTCAAATCAAAAATTACTAAAAATAAAAACAGTCGAAATCGGCCGATTTCGTAGAGAGTTGCTCAACTGTATTTTTTATGAAATTTTCTGATCAGTTTCGTGTCTTCGGCAAAGATGTAGATAAATATTTTACAATTTTTATTCATAAATCTTTTTTTCTTAATTTTTGAAATTTGTTGATATGTTTTAGGATACAAAATACGTAACTTTTGAACCATAGAGAAGTATGGACAAAGATTTTGCTCGGAGTATTAAATTTTTGAATTTTTTTTTGGAAATAATAAATATCTAAGTCAAAAAAAATATTTAAAATTGTAAAAGTCCTAAGTACATTTTTTTTGATAAAGTGCATCGTTTTCGAAATGTAGCCACCTTAACAATAAATTTTAACTGAAAAAATCCCGTTTTTCGATTTTTTTCAAATAGTGTTCCTGAAAATATTGTTTTTGAAAAGGTCAAAAATTTCCAATAATGGCCTAAGAAACGTTGAAGATTGGAAAAGATAAAGAAATGTTGAAAAGGAAACATTTGTGAAATTTTGTGATCCATTCGAATTGAAAAAAATTGAATCAAGATAATGGCCAAATATTTGTTATTACGCCCGTTTTAAATGAAGGTCTTGATTTAAAAAAAAATTGAAGAGATCATAAAATTCTACAATTGTTCCATAATTAAACATGGCAAATTGGACCATAAAATGCTGATATATTAGCACTTTGATGATAATTTTTCTTAAATCATGTTTAAAGTTTTGAAATTCATCAGAAACTAATTAAAATTTTAGCAAATCCTAAAGAAAAAACAAAAAAAAATAGAAAAATACATAAAATCTGTCACCATTAATTTACTGTGCATGAAGATTTGAAGATTTCAAGATTTGAAGATTTGAAGATTTGAAGATTTGAAGATTTGAAGATTTCAAGATTTCAAGATTTCAAGATTTGAAGATTTGAAGATTTGAAGATTTGAAGATTTGAAGATTTGAAGATTTGAAGATTTGAAGATTTGAAGATTTGAAGATTTGAAGATTTGAAGATTTGAAGATTTGAAGATTGAAGATTTGAAGATTTGAAGATTTGAAGATTTGAAGATTTGAAGATTTGAAGATTTGAAGATTTGAAGATTTGAAGATTTGAAGATTTGAAGATTTGAAGATTTGAAGATTTGAAGATTTGAAGATTTGAAGATTTAAAGATTTGAAGATTTGAAGATTTGAAGATTTGATGATTTTATGATTTGAAGATTTAAAGATTTGAAGATTTAAAGATTTCAAGATTTCAAGATTTCAAGATTTCAAGATTTCAAGATTTGAAGATTTGAAGATTTGAAGATTTGAAGATTTGAAGATTTGAAGATTTGAAGATTTGAAGATTTGAAGATTTGAAGATTTGAAGATTTGAAGATTTGAAGATTTGAAGATTTGAAGATTTGAAGAGTTGAAGATTTGAAGATTTGAAGATTTGAAGATTTGAAGATTTGAAGATTTGAAGATTTGATGATTTTATGATTTGAAGATTTGAAGATTTATAGATTTGAAGATTTGAACATTTGAAGATTTGACGATTTGAAGAGATTTGGGGAGAATAGAATTTTGGGGAATTTGCGAATAAATCTTGTTCTCTCAAATCATTTTTTTTTCTCTGTGTCCCCGCGGTCCAACAATCCGGACGCAATGAGTCATCGGCGTCATTTGCCAACTTCATAAGTACCCATTAAATAATCGATGTGTCTCGATGGACCATGCTGAGCTTTTGCTGCGAGTCTGTCTGTCGGTCTTGTCTTTCGACCGGATCCCCATGAAGAGGGGAAAAAGTCTGCTTCAAAGACACCCACGCCCACGCAGACGTCAGGAGTGGCCTCTTTTTGTGGCAATTTCAGATGCCCACCGGTGGAAAGCCACTTTCCTTCTTTTTTATTGCTCAACTTTACTTTCGTCTTAGTTTTCCGTCCCACTAAAGTATGCACAAAGGTTGAGAAAGCAAAAAGAAAAAAACACTGAAAAGGATCACTTGCTGCCAGAAGGAAGGCAACGCTTTGATCCCCGTATAGTCAGTCACAAGGAAAATGCGTGAAAAAACAATTCTTGTAGGGGGTGGGTAGGGGGTCCAGGTGAGCCTCCTCCTTCCCAGAAGGCGAATAATTTTATTGTTTGCATTAGCATAGCGATTGTAAATGTTTGTGTGAGAATGTGAGTACGTGTGTGTACGTTGTTGTGCATTTTTTATCAGAGTGATAAAAGTTTTTTTTTATTTATTTGCTGGAAGGACTCGTGTGGAAGACTTTAGTTGATCAATAACGCAATTAATTAGTGTTATTTGTGGCGCATTACACAATTTAACAGATCTATCGAGCCATTTTCCTGGAAGGAATCATTTAATAACTTTACCGAAAGGAGTCTTGGTATTTTGAACAAAATTATAAAAAAATCTTCAATTTCTGCAGAAAGAAAATACAATTTTATTTGTTTTATGCAATAGTCACTATAACTTTTTGAGAACTCTTTGACCCTTTTCAAAAGTGGCCACCACACGCCGGTTTCTGCCCCTGATGTGTCTTTTGCTTTCTGATCTTTGTTTGGTCCTGAAGCGGAAAACTTTGCCAAGGTTACGTTGTGTACAGGAGCTTTTCACGGGAACTATGTTTGGAAATAGTCCGAATGTGTGTCTGGAGAGAAATCCGGACTGTGAGGAGGACCACGCCAGACAACAATAAGTTTCATGCCAAGGCAAATGAGCTTGATTGAGGGAGGACCAAAAAGGGACACTTTTGGGATCTACAACAGGTACTTCAAAGGTTCAAGTCGTTGACTCGTTGGGTGAGATTTGATGCCTGATGAGATTTTCCAGAATTATTTTGTTTTTCAGACAATTCTAATCAAATAACGAGGGTCTGTGAGCCCTGTCCAAATCAGACTCGTTATCCATTTGGAACAATTAGATCATTATTTCGGCGAAAGCTCTCGTTGAATAGCTCAAGCTTAACGCTGATCCATGGCCAATCTCGGTCCGATTTGTTTACAAGTGTGGCCACTCCCGGTCGATGGAATTGGATTTCCGAGAAGGTCAAACTCGAACTTTTTGTTTTTTGCATTTTCGACTTGGGTCCATCAGGTAAATATTCATGTTTTTTTTTTGTTTTTCCATACTGCCCATCCCCGAAAAAGTGTCAATCTTGTTTGTTTGATTCGGTTGGCTGGCTTTTCCACCCCAGTTGGCTCACAATTTGGTTCGGTTGAGTGGGTAAATCAAGTGCCGAAACAGGAAAAATCAACGTTACATGAAAGGTAAACAAGGCTGTGGGATGTGTGGGCTGGGCACGTGTTTGGGGACACTTTTAAAGATGCTCAATTTGCATGACATGACATTAAAGTTTCGCTGCTTCGCCGGAAATTGCTTTTTGTTCAGAGATTTTTGCTGA